>NC_137512.1:6357500-6610000 GCF_041902795.1 Electrophorus electricus
CCTCCACCCCACCCCCAGCGTGTAAGCAACCTCCTTCCCACCATGTCGGCCTGCCGTCCAGGCCAGTGGAGCAGTGGTTTACTCGAAGGAATAACTGCTGCCAGCACTGCTGTGCTTTTGGCAGGGAAACATTTGGCTGCAAGAGGCCCCTGTCTCCTGTTTCACATACCAGGAAAGAGAGGCAAGACCCGTTTTAGTTTCAATAATAACTGCAATAAGAATAACAACGATATTTGTGTAGCTTTTAGCCATTAACATGTCTAGCATCTTTTGAAATGGTCTAGCCCAGGGCTACAGAGCTCTAGTCCCGGAGGGCTCAGGGTGCAGCACATTCTGGGAACTTCGCTGCAGCCTGGATCATTTTGTTAATGATGTTCAGTTAATGATCACAGGGGGTCAGGGGAATGGCCAGACTGTTCTGCATCCCACCCATCCAGCGCTACGCTCAGACGCCCCGCTTCCCTGTGCTTTTGACATTTCCCTTTTCACGTTGTTTCCGCTCATTCTCTCCCTTTATTGGGGGGGGGGGGGGGGGGACAACTGCTTAGTCATGCATCTTTGCGTGTATGAGCACTGTAGTGCATGTGGACAGATTGGGGAAGTTAAGGAGAGGATTCTGTAATATGCGTGGTCAAACTCAGAGCCAGCCAAGCGCACTACAGTCAGGAGGCATGATCTGGCCTTCGCTACTCGCACGATAACAGGATGGCATGACCAGATATTCCATTTCCTTTGCAATGCTGTAATGTCAGAATAGCATTTGTCTTCTCTTTTGTCATGCTCAAAGTTTAAGGAACCAATTGCCTAAAGCATACATCCTGCAAGCAAGGATGGCTTTAATCAGAGATGTTCTGTCTGTCTGCTCTCTGTAGCTGTGCAGAAGACCGGGTAGGCAGACGCCCGCCATGCCTGTTGTCTTTTATGACTTAAAAACTCTAGTTATGCAGGCTGCTCTGTGTGCTCCTTCCTGACTACAGGCCTCCAGGATCTAGTACAGGGGACATTTGGTTGGTCGGTTGGCTTTTCTTCCCCTTTCTTTGGCCCTGGAATTATGGGAAGGATGCTACTGGTGGTATTGCTTCTATTTTCTTTCTCCCTTTCTTTTTCAGGAGTCCAACAGGACTCCTTGGAGACAGACTGAAGCTTTATTACCCCTGGCAGAGCCGTGGCCCGTTACCATTTTATAACGCTCCATTTGGAGCCAGCTAGTGTGCTGCAGTCCAGCCCAAACTGAGTAAAATGGGTTGCAGTCAAAATGGAGGCATGAACGTGTGTGTGTGTGTGTGTGTGTGTGTGTGTGTGTGTGTGTGTTTTCTTTTTTTAAATTCAGTTTTGGCCTCTTCAGTTTTTTTTTGCAGTGGCATGAAAGCAGTTGTATTCAGATCACAGGCAGCATCATTTGTCTTATTTCACTGATACTTTATGCAAGAGGTTTATCCAGCCAGTTTGTACTCACTTACTTTTCCTTGTTCTGTGTTTGGCTGCATTATTTGTGCCTAGCTCACAGTAGTGTTCTCTCCTCTGCGTAGGTGATGAAGGTGAACTCTGAGAAAGAGTTGTGCATGAAAGCTCGGGCCAGCAGGGGGCATTTAGATACAGTATCACAGCAAATGGCCTCTCACCCACAGTACTTGGAGAGCTTTCTGCGCACCCAGCACTACATCCTGTACATGGACGGGCCCCTACCCCATCACTACCGCCACTACATAGCCATCATGGTAAGCTTGCTGTTGTACCATTGTAGTCTGGTTTACATTCCTGTTCATACACCAACATTTAAAGGAGTCCAATTTAGCCACACATTCATCCTTTGTGCACAGTAAACAAATCAGTGAATCGCTTACTTATTGTTAGATGGCAATGAGAAGAAAGAGAGGCTGACGTTCAAGAAGCAGGTAGTTAAAACCACTTGCTGGCATTTGCAGAAGGAACATGTGGGTGCGTGTGTGCATGCATGCGCGTGTGTGGGTGTCTTCCAGGCTGCAGCGCGGCACCGCTGCAGCTACCTGGTGTCTCTGCACTCGGCTCAGTTCCTGCGGGACGGGGGTGACCCACAATGGCTGCAGGGGCTGGAGGCGGCACCAGCCAGACTCCGCCAGCTCGACCACATCAACAAAGTGCTGGCTCACCAGCCCTGGCTCACCGCACCCTCACACATCCAGGTATGGCACAACATACATGAGCGCCACCTTCGCCCGCTAAGAAGCTACCGGCTCTCTGCAGTGTTGGAATGAAACAGAAACTCAAAATGTGGCAATAATTTTACCAAAGTGAGAATCGTTGTTTGCACCACTGGTGGTGTTTGCCAGTGGATGTGGGCGGTGTTTGTAAGTGAACACGGGTAGGGGAGGGAAGCTGTTTCTGGACCCCTGACACTGTGCTGCCCCCGCAGGCTCTGCTAAAGCCCGGCGAGCATTGCTGGTCCCTGGCTGAGCTGGTCCAGGCCGTGGTGCTTCTGGCCCACTGCCACGCGCTCTGCAGTTTCGTCTTCGGCTCGGCCGCTGAGGTGGATGCGACCCCCGGACCCAGGCCGTCTCGTGGGACGCCCCCAGGCTACTGCCTCTGCGACGCTGCCAACGGCAACGCCGCTGTCCCTCTCGCAGAGCGAGCACCCCGCAGGCGGGTAAGGGCGCAGCTTCAACCCCTGGATTTGTCTCTGGTTTCTATTTTTAGGAAAACCCACAGCAGTTGCTTGACACTTTTTTTAAAAAGAGCTCGTATAAAGTCTGGGTACAAAAAATACTTTATGTAAATGGGAGACTTGACATTGTCTCTGAGGCTTTTTGTGGAGTGTTGTAAGCTAATATGCATAATGGATCTTTTTCTCCTTTGTGTAGTCCCTTGACTCGAGCTGTGAGCTGGCCTGCCTTCGAGAAGGAATCCATAAGTCACAGGAGGAGAATGAAAGAAAAGGAGATCTAAACCTACAGTCTCACACGCTCCTGCATATAGGTGCGTTGCGGATTACTGTCAGCCCCTGGCTCAGTGTAGCATGACCTGAGCACATCAAAACACAGTGTTGACATTTGCACTGAAGAGGAGTGCATGTTTTGTTTGGCTTTTGGGTTTGTTTGTTGTTTTTTTGTTTTTGTTTTTTTGTTGTTGTTTTTTTTTAAACTGACTAATGTCCTTCCTGAATTCTACACAACGGTTAACCTGTCCGCTCACCTTCTCTGGGATCAGACGCAGAAGAGGAGGAGGAGGAGGTGATGTGTTCCATGGACCCTTCCCGCTTTGTAATGGACCCCGAGTTTGGCTACCAGGAATTTGCCCGAAGGGAGGAGGACCATTTCCAAGTATTCCGGGTGCAGGTGAGGGCTTTGACGCAGCATTGGATTACAATGGAGCAACCACCCGCTTCCAGCCTACACCCTTGCTGCTTCAGGCGGGCAATTCTAGACTTTCCATTCCTTAACCTTAAAGGAAGACTGCGCTGTCTCTTTAGGTTTCCTTTGTTATACTATTTGAACATGTGGTCTACAGAATTATCTGCGTGTGTCCCAGGCTGGATTAATACGCTCATAATCTTTCAGGTAACTACAGGGTGGCGAATGCTGTTGTGATGCATTTATGCATTTGCCTGCAGGACTACTCTTGGGAGGACCACGGTTTCTCCCTGGTGAACCGGCTCTACTCAGACATCGGCCACCTGTTGGACGAACGTTTCCGCAGTGTGGCCTCTCTGCCCTCCCCCCATGACCCTGACCTCAAGAGAGCCATCTGGAACTACATCCACTGCATCTATGGAATTAGGTACAGGTGACATCCAGCAGTAGTCCAGCTCAAGGAGTGCGTACGAATGCTTTTACTTTTTAACCACTCTCTGCACCTTCCCACAGGTATGATGACTATGATTACGGAGAGGTGAACCATCTGCTAGAGCGTGGATTGAAACTTTATATTAAGGCGGTGGCCTGCTACCCTGACTCCACCAAGAACCCTCTTCACCCCTTGCCCTGGGCTCCTCTCAAAGCCTCAGAGAAGGTATCATCATCAGGAATCCAGTCCCCCCACCCCCCCCACATCACCTGCTAGTACCAAAAAAAAAAAAAAAAAGCCCTGTACTGCTCTCACTACTGAGCTCCATTTAAAATATTTTCTCATGTTAAACTACAATGTATGCATATTGAATTAATCTGAATAAGGGGCTTTCCTCTGTGTTTCCTCCGCCTCTCTGCCGTAGGTCCATGTGAACCTGCTGGTGATGGAGGCCCGGCTCCAGGCGGAGCTGCTCTATGCGCTAAGAGCCATCACGCAGTACATGATCGCCTAGGACCCCAGCCATGGAGCGCGGAGAGAGCAGGGGGGGAGTCGCACAGTCACTTACGGTACAAGACAGACCTGAGCCAGGGCCAGTGGGGACAGGCAAGGGAAGAAGATGGATGGGGAAATGAGAGCGAAAGCTGAACAGGCTGGTGAAGAGCAATATCTCTCATTATTCATGGCTCCTATACGTTCTCATTTTCAGAGATTACTTAAGTGTGAACCAAGGTACTGCTGTGAAAAATCTTGGAAAAAAAACTATTACTTTTTTTGTCTCTGCATGTTGTTCCCTTGCTCCTTTCTTACTTTCTTGCATTTTTGTGTGAGTGTGTGTATATGTGCGCACACATGTATGTGTGTCCAGTGTGTTTCTTTTTTTTTACGTTTCTTTTTGAATATCCTTGTTTGTTCCAATGTGCAATTACTTTTATTCTGTTGTTGTTGTTGTTGTTGTTGTTACTGATATTGTGAATAGTTTTTATCATTGTGGGGTTTTTTGGTCTGTTGATTCTTGAATGGGAGAATAGAAGTGTCAGTTTCAGCTGTAGAGTATTGAGTGGTAAGATTGAGGCAAAAACAAGTGACCGAACTCCCAAATCAGAGGTCTGTGTTTACTGAGGCTAAGTGAACAGACAAATGATAATAGAATGTTTAACAAGGTTTCTGAATATTTCAATTTTATGTTCAGAACAAGATACAACAGACAATGTGGGAAAGGTTATGTGGCTATGAATTTGTTTTAATAGCACTTTTAAGATAATCATATTTGGGCACCAAATACTCTTACAGCAGCATCCAACTGATCTTGAAAACCATCATAAAAGGATGTGATTTCATATGACTCCTTTTAAATTACCAGATGTTCTGCTGACTTATCCAGCATTAATGTGAATAATGAAGATGGTAGACACAAATCTGGGATTCAGAAGAGTCTGGCAGAACTTTCAAATGACTGACACATTTTAGGAATTTTACTACAAATGTAGTTACCTTATGATGTGCACTCCACTGACTATGGGGCTTAGAATAAGCTTGTTTTAATGTTGAAACATATTGGTATAGGTCAAATGAAGGATTTAAAAAACTGATCTGCAAAACGGTTCAATTATATTTTTGCCATCTGTGATAAGGTCAAAGGTCAGCCTGCCGTGATGCTTCCTGTAATTGACCTGCACAATTTGTTTCCTTGCACTGGACTTTTTGCACAAAACCCCATAAGTGACCTGCATTGCCTCTGAGCAGCTGTAACTGTTTTTGGAACAAATGACCTGGTGAGGCCTAGTTTCACTGGTACCACACTGATGCCATAGTTATGTTAAATGTTTTGGTTGTGGAAAAGGCCAAACTTGATTATTTGGCTAGGTCAAGCCATGATAGTATTGAAGAGTTGCAGTTTTCTACTGCTCATGTAAGGTACATTTGGCAAAGAAATATGGGCACCATCATTGTTCTTTCTTTTTTTATATTTCAAACACATTGCATTACTATACTATATCACTATGGCTATGTTCAGAGTTCGTGTAGTACTCAAATCAGATTTGTTTGGGTTTGGTTTTTTTTCCTTTTGTCCTTTTTTTTTCTTTCCAAATCTGATAAGACTTAGGAATTTAGACAATATATGGATTAGAACTGAAGTGTTGCAATGTCAAGATAAGATGTGTAAGGGGGGGTAATTAATGATTTGATTGCCTTTCTAAACCTAGCCAGTGACTGTGTTTTGTTCTTTTTTTTGTTGGAGGTGTTTGGGGTTGGACAGATGGTGCTGAATCTCATCAGCTTTCATTTAGTATAGCACTGTGGGATTCTTGGGAGAATTAGAAGTGCATATCAGAAGAGCACCAAAACAAAGTATGAATTTCAGTGTGCTAAATTTTTTGGGCTGACTTCCTAGATGCCGATTAAAAACTTTTCAGACAAGAGACTGTATCCTTTAGTCCTGGACTGCGTGGTTTGTGATGAGCCACAGACAGCTTCATTAGCGCGGTGCCTTCAGCTTATATCAGTAACAAACTTGGGCTGGTGGTGTCATTGGAACAACTGGAGTTGCAGCTTGCGCATGCTGAACTGAGCCCTGTTTTGTAGCATGGACACCACTGTTTATCGCTCCTGCACTTGGCAGTCAAACAAATCTGCGACCAAGGAGCTCACAAGTACAGACTGTTCAGTGGTTTGCCTTGGAGTACCAGCCAACGCACAACAACAGCAGCAGAAGCACCGAGCCTCTGCACCATCAGGCTGCTCCACATTTTTACGGAGCTTACGTGTGCTGTTGTTTACCCGTCATACCATCAGCATGTCTTGATTTGTTTCTCCCTGATAGCCTTGTCTGACAGTGAAGAGCAACAGAGAACTCTTTCCCCCTTTTTGCTTTACAAACCCTCCTCTTGATGGAAGAACTAAACTGTGCCACGGAAAAGGAGACCTGAAAGACAAGTTGATATTTACCACGTAAATGTAGGATTAATAAATGAAAACAAACAAACAAACAAAAAAAGGTCAAAACTAGCAAAAATCACACACAAAAAAAAAGTTTCTTCAAATATGAGCTTATTTTTTCTATAAAGATATGCTATACCACTTGTGTGTCTCCTGTTGTGTTGATTCCACATGTGTTCCTGACTCTTGATCCCTGGCTGTACATTTTATTTTTATCTGAATGCTTTTGGTTTGTTAAAACTAGGCAGATTGTACTTTCATGTCAAGTTTATGAATGTAAATGCTCCAGTACAATAGCTGTGACTCAGACTCGTTGTTCCTCACCACTGAGGCACTCCTGCCATCTTGTGGTAGGCGCTTGACTTTCTCACACATGGAAAAAGGGGCAAAAAATAATAATTGGATGCCAGCTGCAGCGGAAAGACGTTAAAGTCCCTGTAATTTTCCCCCATAATCTATATCTTTTTTTTTATTTCATGTTTTTTAGTTATTTACGATGAACCGGCAGTCAAAGAATGATGGTGTTTTCTGGTGTTTGAATATCTTCTTTCCGCCCGCCCCTGACGTTTTCTTCGGTTGGATTTGAGTTAGGAGGGGCTAACTTTGGCGTACAATGCCAAGCCTGCCGATGTACCAGGCAGAGTTAGCGACAACTTTTGTCGATCATTCTGCTCCGTCATGACATGCCCTCATACTTCTGCACAAGCAGCGGCTCAATTTCTGGAGCATTTAACTACTATTAAAGTATAATAATACATATTTATTAACGGATTTTTTTGTCTGCAGGTTTAAGGTCATTTCTCTCTTCTTAGGTTTATGTAGTGTAGCGCTAGGATTGCTATTCTGTTGAGGCCTTTAATCCCCGAATCCTTTTCCTGTTTCCAGTGAGCCAGTGTTCCTAACTTCAGCTAAAGTAATGCAATGACCAAAGTATTTGTTCATTTCAAATACTATCAATCACATAGTTGGTCTTCTTGAATAATGCCACATTCATTTTGAGGGTGCTTGGTTTTACATCAGTTTTAAAGATGCTTAAATGCTTTGTATGTAGAGGATTATTTTTACCTGTTATTTGCAATGTCTTTAAAACATAAACAGCACCAGTAGAGATGCCATTGATGCATCAGGGACTGAGACTTTGTCCCAAGTCCCATGTCTGATGGCTGTCTTAATACACCACAAATGTTTTGTTTACTGCAAACAGCAAAGAAAAAAGTTCTTCCTTAGAACAGAAAAGGACATCAACCTCACCTGAACACGAAGCTCACAATGACATTTAAAGCAGATCTAGATTTTTTAAAATTGCCATCACTAGTGTCAAATTAAGACATCAGAAAAAATACCTCAGGAACTGCAAGATGGTGAAATTTTAAACCAAATTTTGAGACACCACCTGGGATAGTTTCACATGCTGTAGATAATGTAATGATGTTGAAATAAGATTTGAGTTCTTTCATTTCCACCTCTCTAATCAACAGATTCAATACAGTACACAATGCACAAAGGAAGAATAAGCCTGTAGCACAGGTTGTCACATACATGTACCATTAGAGATTTGACACTGAACCCACCTCAGCTAATCTTCATCCCAGATTGGAAACATCCAGTGACACTACATTGGTACAGGTGGGGCAATGGTAGCTCAGTGGTTGCGGTACTTGACTTGTAATTGGAAGGTTGCTGGTTCAACCCCCACCACTGCCAAATTGGCCCACTGTGGGCCCCTGAGCAGTCTTTAATCCTCAATCGCTCAAGTTGTTCTCATTCATAATTGTAAATTGCTGTGGATAAAAGCATCAGATAAATGTACATTAATTTAAGTAACTACACAATTATAGTTGCAAATCACCAATAGGTTATGCCATAATTTAAATAATGTACCATTAAAATACTAAGAATATTTGAAATAACCACAAACGACAATGTGAGTTACACAGATTAGGTTTATTTCGGTTATCCTTGACTGGTTTCACAGTCACCTCTGGCTAACTTAACAATGAAATAAGAATGGCAGGGAAAAAGAAGAAAACACAAAACAAATCAAAGCAATAAAGTACACGTACAGTAAATTGGCTATGCACAACTCACCAATCTTTTACAATGCCCTCCCCCATTAAAAACAAATGAAACTCATGAGTCAATCCTATCCATAAACTAACATTTAGTTAAACTGGATCTGTCAGGAGAAAAGAGGAAAAACTATAAGAATTAATATTAAACATGAAAAAGCTAATATCAAAAAAGAAAAACGTGATCTGGAGTCAAGATAGAGTAACTTCTACAGAATGTTTGAGGCCCTCTCTCTTAGGACTTCTATATTTTTCACTCCTAATGTCCAACCAACCAGCTTCTCGCAACAGAACACTTCAAATAAAAATGCTGCTAGTCACTACACCCACTATAAAAAAAAAAAAAAAAAAAGTTATATAGTTTGTCAGTCACTTTGTAATCAAACCTAAAGACTAATTTGACAGGCAGCCCAGTTCCATTTTTCATGTTTGTAATACATCTTACTCTGAATATAATCACAGAGACTGAATATAACCAATTCAATTGTGATTACTTTAAAATTAGCATAGAAACATACAAATTAAATTTTTGCACTACATCCTGCTTGTCTAAATGTAGCCTAATGGTTTGTCATTCATAATGCACATTGTTCAACACTCACTAATGTAACCACAAAATCAAATCACCATCATTCCAAACTCAGAAACATTCACACATGCATGACCAAGCAAAAGCCCAAAAGATGAGAGCAATGATGTAAACGGTTAATTGAAATACAGATCAATAGCCATAACAAAATAACACTATATTTCCTTTTTTTTTTAAAAAAAGGACTGATTTCAAGAAATGTAGTGCATTATTACTTGATGTGTGGCGAGAGACTCATTCAATGGCTAACCCACCTCTGCTTTCCAAAATTTAGGCTCTACAAAAATTCATTATATTTGGGGATTATGATATAGGTAAATTTATCTATTTTCTACATTTTAGAAAATGTACTGAATATGTGCTGCATAAAATGATACAAGGCCCTAAAATCTAAAAATATGGCCCTCTTAATTGTAGATAATATCTAGCACCGATCAATAGGAGGAACACGCATCCTCTGCAAAGACAGAGAACTGCTTTAACAGTTCAAATCTAATATACTGAGGTTATTACAGTTAAATGATGAATAATGTCCAATCCATATAAACAATGTGAATGCAGAAGTTAAACTAAAGGAGTAAACCTAATCAACCAATTAAATGAAAATATCAGGCTAAAAAAGTAAGGAGCAATATGATTTGCTCCAGAGGAACATGCTATAGTGTCCATTGGCAGTTTACAACTTTTAATCTAAATTCGGTAAATGCATACATTATATAATTTCTCAAAGTGGAACATAAATCATACTTCTGTAATATTAAAACATTTAAGTGATGGCTGGGTAACATTTATAAAAATCAGCAATGAGTTGTAAAGTGATTATCTTGCCTCTTCCTACAGGAAGTTTTTTTTTTTTTAATTATTATTATTATTATTATAGTAGTATTTAATATTATTATTACATCATTAACCATATATATATATATATATATATATATATATATATATATAAAATTTTAACCCTGAGAGTTAAACATTGCATTATAATCATCCACTTTTGATTAGCTTTTTTTGTTTTTCCTTTTTTAATATAAAGATGAAATCATATAAATTGTCTGAATTGTCTGGCAAGTGTGATAGAGCTCAATGCATCATCCTTGCCTTTGCCATTACCAAATAGAGATATCACATAGAAAATCCTAATTTGCAAAGCATGTTGTTGTTATATTAAATGCACCCATGCAATCCATTTATTTGACAAAGGAATTAAATCCTTTCTGAGTGGGTTCAATTGTGTAAAGCTTATCTACACTGCAATACTATCATCTCAAGCCCTCCCAGGCTGGCATGCAGTTCTTAGTGTTCCTTTGGTTATGTATAAAATCTACATGCATTTCATCTTTTACAAAAATAAAAGATTACATAGAAAATGACCGTTAAAAATTATCGGACCATTTATGCAGTTTAAAAAACACATTAACAGTGTATTTTCTGATTAGTATGAATATTTGTCTAATATAGCCCCATCTAAATTGGACGCTAAAACTATAGTCAACATACTCAATTGTTTGTTTTTTTTCTCTTTAACAAATTTATACAAAAGATGTTAGTACTACATGAGATAATCACTGAGAAAATGTCTTGTGAACATATTTTTGTGTAGCATTTGCTGACAAGTGAAGCTTTGAATGAAATTATTCAACATTACTTAGGATTCTTTTCTCCATTTGCTGAATTTAAGCGCTTAAAAGTACTAGAAACATCAAACATCACACAAAAACTTCAAATATTGCATCCTGAAAAAGGGAACTCAATTTCTGATATCACTATGCCATTCAGATTGCTGGCAGAGTGGTAAAAATTCACAGAAACAGAGTAAGTAAAATTCTATGGTAAAATCAAAATGCCCTGTGTATAATCACATTTCTTCATACTGTTAATAACAACACAATTTAAGAATAAGTCATCAAACTTGAAGTCTCACTCAGTGATCTGCCTCCACTCTTCAGCACACAAGGGGAAAACACTTTCCTGAGCAGATGTTGCAAATGCCAAATTAAAAGTTAAACCATTAAACACCAATCAAACCACTTTGAAATATTTCACTTTAACTTCGTTTTGCCTCCTCCTTCTAAGAAATAAAACATGAGTATACTTCGTACCACTGAGTGTGTGCTATCTGAGCACAGCTTCACTGTCCAACTATACATTATGATCTAGGCTCAGTAAAACCATCTCTATTCAATCTCTATGGTGAAGATTGTGTTGTTGTTGACAGTGTTTCTGTGATGTAATGCTGCCTTCAGGAGGTGGTCACAGTAGACAAGTGAGCTGGGTCATGCACCCGATCCACCAATCCACTGACGTGATCAATGCAGCATTATTTGATTTTGATACTCCATTCTTTTTCACCTGCAAAGTTTGATTCCCCCTGGCCAAGTTAGTTTTGCCTTTAGCTCAAGGAAGAGGAGTACCATCTCAGTCCTGTGCTATTTTGGTATTAGTAGAAGGCAGTACTGTAATAAACATGATTAATAGTTTATTAGTTGTGCTTCTTCACTACTGTCTTATTTTGCCTCTTCAACAACTCTGTCATCCAAAAAACAGCAACTCTGAAAAACCCTTGCAAATATTGTGTGAAAAAAAAAAAATTCAAGACATTTGGGAATCTATGTGTCCAATAGCCCATGTCCTCATCTATATTGGCACTTGAATAAAACACTCCCTCTTCCCCCATTCCCACACCCCAAAAAACCAAGTCGGTTTGTTTCTTAAACCAAAATAATTAATGCATTTGAGGTACAATGGCAAATGTGGGGGCAAAATTTTCCCTGAAGGGGTAACATTTTAGCTAATGCACCACATGGGTTTCCATCATTTTGTTACTTTGTTAGGGATGAAGGGCTTTCCTGCAATGAGAATAGAGAGAAGAGTGATTAAACACCCTACACTTGTACATTTTTGTCCCTACAGTGACATGGTAAAAAAAGTTTAAAGAGAGGCTTATTATTCTATTGTATATGACTTGCAATTAGTGTTCTTGCTTAAAAGGCAAAAGGGCTGAAGGCAAAAAAAAAAAAACTATATGTAAAAAGACTATATGTACCTTACCTACTCCTATCTTTAACAGAGTTAGCTGGGCACCCAGTTGTGAGACGAGCTCTGCGGGGTTGATGGCCCAGGATAACTTTGCGCAGCTGGTACAATAGGATCAAAGTTGAAGTCAATTGCATCTCCATCCATAAGATCACTGTTGATGATGTAATCAACATCACAGTCTAAGTTCTCTGTGAACATGTCAATATCCAAGTCTGTGGGGAGACGGTCCTGAGAGGGCAAAAAGCAAGCTGGTGTACCAAACTGGCTTATTCCCTGAAGACCGCCATTCCCACTTTCTGAAGGAACAGATCCATGCTGAAGTAGCCCTTCACCTGGCAACTGATGCGGAGTCTTCATGGCTGTTAGCTGTGGTGGTTCCTGGCCCATGCCTGATAGCAGCATGCCAAAGCCCATTTGAGAGTGCTGCTGCTGTGGCTGTAACTGGGATTGAGGCTGAAGGGCCATTTGCCCTACTGGGCTGGGTTCCATACTTTTGCCCAACATCATTTGACCAGGCTTGCCTTGGCTGCTAGATATGGGGCCCCCAAGACCCAACAGATTAGCACTTCCCTGACTGGGCATCAGAGGATCCACCTGAGTCATCATGACATCATTTGGTGGGGGCGAGTCCGAAGTGAGTAACGCCTCAAGACTGGAGGGCACATGAGTAGTGAAGCCACTTCGAGATCCAGACCCTGGCAGTGGGATAAACAGTGAATTTCCAAAGTTTGATGGGCTTGTGTTGGCGCTTCCTCCCTGCTGAACTGAATTCTGTGACCCTGGCTGGGTTGGTCCCTGAGGTCCCTTTACTGGCTGTATCTGACGATAAGAGGGAAAGTTAGACCCACGAGGCAGCAAGGTAGATGCAGAGGGAAGTGGTGTAGGTGGAGCTTGTGGGGCTGTGCTTGGGCTTGCACCACCTTGCTGCGCTGTCATTAAGGTAAGTCCGTCAATTAGGTCCAGTTCTTCCATGAGGGTCTCGGTAAGTGTAGGTGGAAGACTGCCAGGGGGATAGCCACTCAGACGACCATCCTCAGGCAAGTCATCTTCATCTTCTTGTCCTGGGGCAATTGGTGAAAGCCTTCCACTCAGAGTGCTGGCGTTGGAGCTGGTACGTGGCCTGAAGCTTGTCCACATGTCTTGGTCATCCAAGCTTCCTCGGGATGATGGACTACTATTGTTCACCCCCCACTTTCCAAACTGAGATGGAGGACCAGGACTGTCGGCACCCCCTGCACCAGAGGCGCCCTCAGCCTGTATGGCACCACCAGCTCCTGCCTGCTTTTTGGTCTGCTTTGCCCGCATACGGCTTTTCAGCAATTTAGTGCTATTGTCCATGGAGGCAGCACGGCGACGAGGGGCTTTCCCAGTTTTCCCCCCTTCAGGATTAAGCATCCACCAAGAGCTCTTTCCTGTAGATTCATTGTGCACTCTCAAAAACTTGTTGTGGAGGGACAAATTGTGACGAATTGAGTTCTGCGTAGAGACAAAATAACAACAAAATAAATAACTATGAGGTGACTTGTCTTGAAACAATGGGAGTTAAGCCAAGAGTTACTGGTTAATTTCGAGTCTACATGTTACAGCACTAATAAATCTGGCATAAGGTTTTCAGTATTTCTAATGTAAAAATGTCACTGACATGGAAATATTATTCAGAGTGATCACCAATTAATTTATGTGGGGCTACAAAATTTTAGTCTGAAATGATCTGTACCTTCCATCCAGCAGAACTGTTGCTGTCTCCTTTATCCTTAAAATACGGCACAGTTTTAACCATCCAGTCATAGATCTGTGCCAGAGTGAGTCGTTTCTCTGGTGAGTTCTCAATCGCCTGGCTTATCAGATCAGCGTAGGATTGATTCCCCCAAGCATTGCGTCGAGATGAGCCCTTTCTTGGCGTGGCCCCACCCACTCCAGCTACCACTCCTCCCTCCGAGACAGCAACCTTTTCGGGTTCAGATGTGATTTGTTGGGGCTCCTGTTTATCTTCATCAGCAGGTGGGGTTCCAGCAGCAGACTCAGTGCCGTCTGTCCCCTCTGCTTTGACAGCTGAGATGTCGGGTCTAGGCAAGGGCCATGTGCATGACCTCGGTCTGCTCTGTGGCTCAAAATCTGGGTCAATCGGGGGTACGCTGTCTGCCTCCATTGTTATGTGTATTCAGGAGAATTTCAAGGGAGAGCCTGACAATACTGGTTAACTGCTAAGCACGTGGTGCTATTTTTAAGTAAAATATTACAACAGATCTATAGATCAAAAGATATTAGTTTATCATTCACTTAACAAGCCTATTCTAGCTAGATTGTTCATTTAAAGTTTGGGTTTGTGACAGAGATGCAGCAGTGATCTCTAAATTATACCAGTAATTTAGATACTTGTTGCTAGACTAGTTATGAAAAATTTCAAACAGCCTTTTTTTGTTCCCCAACCACTAGGAGAGTGGTTGATGGCGCAGGGACATAATCTGGACACACCAATATAGCGTCAGTTAATCCTCAGATTGGAGATTAAAAGGGCCAAATAATCTCCTTAATAGTAACTATCATAAACCTTCAATTTCCACAGAGGGAAAGAGGAAAGAAATGGGTCTCTGTTTACATAAAAGAACAAAGGAAAATCATATAGTATTCTAAACCATAAAACTACTAGAATACACAGAAACATCTGGATTGCTATCAGAAAGTGTTATATAAAAAATGAGACTAAGTCATCCCTTCACCAAGACATGAGTGTCAGGGTGATCTGAACTATAACTGTACAAGACTCAACCATCAGCAGAGCTTATACCAGGGAAATAAAATGTTAAACTCATATAATGAAGAAAAAATATATGTGGAAGCAATAATTAATTAGCCACACTATATAATAAATTCCCACTTGCACACACGGCAATAACTCAAAGGATTACCTTCCACACTTGTCATTTGTAGCAGCGAATAGACTACTTGATATAGCAATATGTTCAATTCTTAATCTATAGAAAAGGGCATTTACCTGAAAGATGTTCAATATATAGTGATAAAAGACAAGTTTTATAACAACCCTTGAAATAATCTACTGTTTTCAATAATCTAAGGATGCAAAAGCCCGCTGTTTAATACAAAACACTGTCTATTGGCCTTTAAAAAGTTTTTCCAAGTAAATGTAAACTATTTGTTTGCGAACTATTAGGGTGTGCATCAAAACCAACCGACCGTTTGTCAGTCTACTCTGAAGTCCAATCTTTAATTAAAATATCAATTTAAGGTATTATTTGAAATATCAATAGAAATGTCAGAACTGAGCCTTTATGCCGATGCTTTCACGTTGGTACTCGCCAAAAAGCGAATAAAATAACTAACCATGCGCCTGTGTGTATATGTTGTGCGCGCCTTGCTAAGCAACTAATAGCATAGCCTTTAAAAAGCGAATATATAACAGATGTCACAGTCCCGACGGTCACTGGCGATTCATAGGTCTGATCCCAGACGAAAAATATCTCTCAGTCCGTATTATTGTAGTTGAAGCTGAAGTTGAAGTTGAAGTTTGCACGCTTCCACACGCCGTATGTGCAGGCGCGTGTCACCATCTGCCATGTTTCTCCAGACGTTACTACACACGATGCTCGCGCGGGCACGACTACGCCGAACAAGTCCCTCCAAGACTTCGTATTTCCAGCAGAAATCAGGTTCGTCGTACACTTTCGAAAGTAAAAGCGTTCAGTCCCACATCTTGAATTCAGCCGTCGGCAACTCGACTACCCCGACAAAACTCGCAATCATAGTTTTAACGTGGGGAGAAAGTAGACGGCCACCTAGTTAGCCAACTCCTCCAGTAATTTATGAGTTAAAATCCCTCCGCAGAAGTGAAAGAAAGCAGCTTTCCTCAAGGAATCCGGTTTCCCATCGTAGTTATTGTTCAATCCTTCCCACTGTATAGTTAATGCTGAAAATGAAAGAGTCATTCATCGTATCTATCTTGTTTTGTTTTGTTTTGACTCGAGGCGAAGACTCCCTTCTGACGTCTGTTTACCACTGCCAGCCAACGAGTACTGCGCTTGCGTGAAGGGGGTTGCCGGGAAATGCAGTCAGCCATGTGATAAATTAGACTCGCCTCTGCTGTAAACAGGTGTGGTAGGAATCTTAAGAAAGCTCTTAAGATCCCCTATGCGATCGTTGTGACACTTTCGTCTCATCAGTATAAGTTATAAGAGGAGCACTAAAAAGTGTTATCACAGCGGCGATGAGAATGTTAGTTTGTGCTATAATCTGAACTGATCTGATCTACTGATAGATCACGATTTTTACCACAATTAAATATTGTAGAAATGCTATTTTAGATACATTTAAAGGTTATGTTAAAAGTTAGTATACGGCCATACAGACAGTTTCTGATAGTCATTGGACGCTAATGGTTAATTACATTGAACTAAATATATATTCTAACACCGTGTTAACCATTACAAAAAGGTGGTTTAGAAAGAATATTTGGAATGTCAAATTATTTAGCCGAATTCGAAATTAATTTTATATAGGCGTATTGAGACCCTTATTATATCGTATATTCATTGTTGAAGCTAATCTTTGTCTATGAGAGCATGTCACAGTACATTTTGGTGTTGACAAACGCTTTCATCTGATCTGTTGCTGCTGGTGGTACTTGGCATCGTATTTTCCATTAGTAAACTTCCTGTTGTGTTGAATTGTGCCAACTTTACAGTCTCCTTTAGGTCTCCTTAAAAACTACATTCACCACAAGCAGTTGTGTTCAGCGCCTCTTCTGCCAGTGGTGGGCGGCACAAGACACGTTGCATGATGCAACCCTGAGCTCCAGATGGGTCGTGGTATTGGAACATTTCGTTCCATGCAGTTATGACTGTAAACGCGAATAGCCTTACCGGTTAAAGATGTTAATATAGCCTACATTTAATCTTTCGAAAATGTACACAGTTGCTCGTTGACTGCCTGTTTAAAACACAGATTCTTACTGCTGCTATATGGGGAAAGAGCCAAAAAATTTATTCCAAACCGTCTGTATGCATTAACCTTGATCTCTTCGGTTCTCAAGTAAGATATAAGGTCTAAAGTAGGATATAGAGCGTAATAATAATAATAATAATAATAACAATTAGGTTTAGGAATGTTTTAATTAATTTAAAAAATATTGAAATATGTTGGTGCGGCACTATTTTATATGGGCAAATACACTGAGTATCTTAAAACATTAATTCAATAAAACTATATGTCTAGCACTAATAAGGAGGAAGAAATGTGACAAATAAATAAAACTATAAATAAATGTGCAACAGAAATAAATACATACATAGAGGACATTTATATATATATATATATATATATATATATATATATATATATATATATATATATATTATATATATATATTATATATATATATAATGTGTGTGTCATACAAATGCATAAATAAATGAATAAATGTGTACTTATATGTGAGCAGAAATACCAAAGTAAATTTATTTCTACTTTTATTTATTTCTAGATTTGTTTATGGATTTCTTCCTCCAGTCAGTATTAATGAGGTGGGCGACACTAATGCAGTGCTCATGAGCTATTGGTCGACAGGGGCTGAGCTGCAAGGCGGACCAGACGCGACTAAATAATAGGTCGATAGGACGCGAACTGATAGCAAAGGCCTGTAACATGGCGAAGCGAAGGACTTTCGCGTGTTCTACGGGATATCGCAGATCAACCATAGGTTTCTTTTCATTCGTTTTTGGTCATCACCAAAAACGCATAACTATCATATCACTGATGTTCAATGAAACATATTTTGTGACTTTGACTTTGCCTTTCGTGCAGCATCAATATCTGCAGTTGCTCAGTCAACTCTGAATCAGCTCAACTCTGCCTGGCTTAGGCTCGTCCAAGTCGATGGTAAGTTGTTTTATGTTGTTTTACTTTAATAAAATATATAGGCATGGCTGCTTAAACGCGGCAAATGTCCAGCGGGCAAATCGTGGAGTCTCGCAGATAAACCCCTGGTTGCACAAGAGAGGACCAGCAGCACACTAATGGTAAATTTTAATCGCATTATGTTTTACTTAGCGATAACGCCAGTGTCTAATTATTTGAAAACTTTACTTAAGGTTAAGCCCATTTATGTGATTAGAATTACAAAAATATTCGACTTTCTTCTTGTAAGAATTAGTACCATTAAAAATATATATATTTTTGTTTTTCCATTTTTGTATGGAACTGGATGCATGTCAACGTGCCTCACTTTTACAAGGCCGCTATAACGGGGACAGCTAACGTTATCCAAACACTGAACCTTAAGAAACATAATGATTTGTGTAACTAATGCATTTATTGTTCAATTTTAGCGGAGGTTGCCGTACTGTTTAGGTCATGTAAAGGAAGAGAGCTGTCTATACGACATACTTTTGGTCCATTGAGACGGCCCTCTTCATGTACTCATATATTGATGTCTGCCAGGATAAAAGATTCCTCCCTACTGCGCAGCAGAAACAACGACTGAGCTCATTTGGTGTAGCGGAGAAGCATGATGCCTCTAGAGGTAAAACTTTCTTCTGTGTATATTTTTGATGCAGAAATGTAAAATTGTCTCTTTCCTGATTAAATATGTTTTTCGAATCTTGGCGAATTCTTTTCAGTACCATATGACTAAAGTTAAGATGTGTTATGTTAATAAGGCAACCATAAAAGTCCAGCCGAGTTACGAAGGTTGGTTTTGGAGGTATATCACAAACTGGACTTGGTGGTGGATTTGAGTTTTTGGAAGATTTCTGGTACAACTAAGAGTAAACAACTGAATAGCATACCTTTTCCCAGGGAAGGATACAATGCGAATAATTTAAAAGATCCACAGACTCAAACAGATTTTGCTACAATATTAATTTGCCCATTACATAGGAATTTTTATATGGACCACCTCAAGAATGCATGACATGGTACTGAATTTCCCTTTGCAGAAATTAAGTCTCATAGTGATGAGTGCTTAAGGTGCTTCTCAGTGAAATTCGTTTTATGGCATTTAGCTGACCCTTTTATCCAAAGCAACTTACAATTATGACTGAGTCATAACTGAGCAATTGAGAGTTAAGGGCCTTGATCAGGGGCCCAACAGTGGCAACTTGGCTTGAACCAGCAACCTTTCGATTACAAGTCAAGTACCTTTACCACTGCCACTGTAATTTAGATTCTTGTTGCTAGACTAGTTATGAAAAATTTCAAACAGCCTTTTTTTGTTCCCCAACCACTAGGAGAGTGGTTGATGGCACAGAGACATAATCTGGACACACCGATATAGCGTCAATTAATCCTCAGATTGGAGATTAAAAGGGCCAAATAATCTCCGTAATAGTAACTATCATAAACCTTCGATTTCCACAGAGGGAAAGAGGAAAGAAATGGGTTTCTGTTTACATAAAAGAACAAAGGAAAATCATATAGTATTCTAAACCATAAAACTACTAGAATACACTGAAACATCTGGACAAGAAAAATTACTAGTAGAATAACCTATAAACCATTATCTGAAATTCAACATGGTTTTGAACTCAATTTTAGTAAATCATGCTATTTGTTTCACTTTAAATCGTGACACTTATCCATAGAGAATCAGTGTGGGCGTTTGTTGCAAGTAGCCTTTTTGGATGACTTGATAATCTTATCAGCAGGGTTTTGTATAGTATTATTGTAGAATAAGCATGTTTACAGTCATATGTTCCTGTTTAAAAAATCTGTTAACTTGGATCATCTTAGACAATGTCAGTTGGCCAGTACACAATGAAGACAGTAAGGATGTCCTGGATGACCAGTGCAGGCTCACTGTATTCCTTTGTAGATTTATTGAAATAGATTTTATGTTTTGATTATTGAATTAAGGCAATTAATTACTACAGCTCTACATGTCATTCTTTGTTTTGAAAAAATGTTTAATTAATGATATGTAGGCTCTTCAAATATCCTAGGCTTTCTATTGCAATTCTGGGTGGGCTGGAATGTGTTGCAGAGATACTTTGATGTGGAGTAAACTTTCCCAAAGTCAAACAAATACTTTGATCTGCTGAAACTACCTTTTGAAAGGGATTTGCTAGCAGCTGTTTGGAGCACAAACACTAGATTTGGCTTGATCTGAGGCTTTTGACTATACATGTTTGTGTGACCTAATGAGGAATTCATTCAGGAGTAGCACGCACCAACCAGAACTCTTCATCCAGACTAGCCCAATTAAATTAAGATGTTCTGGGGTTTTTTCATACCACCTAGGATTTTTTTCAGAAACGTGAATAATGCAAAGGAGTTGCTTTTGCTACTGATTTGGATTGTGTTCAGATAGACCAGTCTGATTGTGCAGCACTGATATGTAAGTATCTGAAAACTTGTCAAATTTAGAATTTGCAACATTTTAGACACTGAAATTGCTGCTGTTCCCAAATTTAACATTCAGTAAAAATTCAACTGAGATACAATGCAGTACTGATGAGTATCTAAATTACTCATAAGCTTGTGCAAGGGCTCATTACAACTCTGTAGGACAGTGATTCCCTGTTAGGCAGACCAAGAAACACCAACGATAAAAAATAATTGCAAGCAATTACATGGGCACCTAACAGATGGTTGAAGATGATGGGAACAAATTAATATTGTGTTTCCTCTTTAAAAAAAATAAATTAATTAAAAATGTATACGTGTGTGTGTGTGTGTGTGTGTGTGTGTGTGTGTATATATATATATATATATATATATATATATATATATATATATATATATATATATATATATATATATATATATATATATATATATATATATATAAAAATCCTTTGGATTCAGAAGATCATCTCTATTAAGGTTTCTGAAGATAATGTAAAACAGATCCTACACGACAGTGTACACATCCCTCCACAACCTCTCAATTTGTAAACAAGAAAAGTGAACAAAAGACAGTACCATGAAATGTTAGAGATGTCCAGAAGGTTCCTGAGCATTACTGTGAATTGTGAATCAATTAGTGATCTCAATGCTGCCAGTAAAATGTATGCACGTGTGATGATACTTTACCACAGAATTTGTGAACCTTTTTCTGAGATTAGACTTGCTGAAACATGGTAAGTGAATGCTTGTTATGTATGTAAATGAGTAATGATATATCAAAATAATTTTTAGCATTATATTTTTCATGAACAGTCTTACATGGTTACGCAATTCCTTCCACTTGAAGATTTTTAACCTTACAAGATGAGAGGCTAACTTTCATTTCATTTTCTGTTGCTCTATTTATTACATAAAGGTATTGATGAGATCAATATAACAAACATCACAAGGGGAAGATATTTAGGTGGCTTCTGAGTTTTTAATCACCCTGTGGATCTCAAGAACAATGGACTAAGAGTTGATATTTAGATCTCTATAGATTAACAGTGTAGCTTTACTTTGACCTTGCTACATACAAACATAACCATGGCAGGTGTATTTTTTTAGGATTCATTTTATTATTGAACAAATACAGTGCTCTCAGTCAATCCAAAATGTTAATAAACCTCAAACCTGAATATTTAAGAAAGTAAAAGTGAGGTTTTGGCTTTCTTAGGAGAATATCTGTGTGCAGAAGTATTATGCAACTAAATGAAAAACTGATATTTTCCCATCTCATTTATTTTCATCTGTTAAAGTGAGAAACAATTTACAAATAAACATTTGACATTTAAATAAATAAATGTGACTAATATAGCCACCCTTCTTTTCAATAACAGTCACAAGCCGTCTGTTCATGGAGTCTGTCAATTTTTTAATCTGTGGATGATCAAATTTTGTGCAGCAGCAACCACAGCCCCCCCCCCCCAATACTAATGGGTTCCTGGATGCTTCACGGTTATTCTTTTAAAAATCTTTGGCAGTTAATTAGCATCTTTTTTTCTCAACTAATCAGTCTTAAGACTGTTGACTATTTGCAACAAAACACTTGATGGTTCTGTGATCACACCCCAATATATTAGCAATTTTAGGAGTGCTGCATCCCCTTTAAAGACGTTTTACAATTTTTGACTTTTCAGAGTCAGTTAAATCTCTTTGTATGGCCCATTTTGCCTGAGGGAAAAAAGTTGCCTAATAATTACGCACACCTTGGTATAGGGTGTTGATCGTTTTGAGCCACACCCTCCCTCATTACACAAATACACATCATCTGATATGCTTAAATCCAAAAAGCATTCAAGTTTATACAGCATGGCGTTGGAAACAATGCATAAAGATTATGATATGGTAAAAATACTCTTGCCTAATAATTGTACACACTGTGTATAGCTACCTAGACTATCTAATAAGATAGCTAGTCAATTACTTTAAACGAATGGTTCTTTCAGAGATGCCAAACACAAAAGATGTTTGCCTATTTGTAAGGCCCACATGCACATAGACCTCTATTGGCTGCACTGGGAGCAAATTAGAGGACGACCCAGTGGGCAACTTGTTGAAGGCCATCCAATCACGACGAGTCCACATTCTTTTTCTCCGCTCAGCTCTCATAAAATCTAAAAATGATTCCTCAACCTGAAATATGATATGGTCGTCGTCAAAATGCCCACTATCCGACTTGTCAGCTATTTACAGAAAGGTGTGTGTCGTCTTGTATCTCTGTGCCTATTCCAGGTTCACTGCCGGGATTTCGTGACTCCGCTCCACTCCTCGCCGGGTTTTGCCAGCCGCTCCGCCTATTTTAATGCTTCATCGCGGGAGAAAGAAATGGAGCATAAACATTTGATATTCTGGCTGTGTTGTGGCTTTGACGTGTGTGTGTGTGTGTGTGTGTGTGTGTGTGTGAGACCTTGTTTAAAAAATTGTTGTATTATACACCAAAGAAAGAGACTTTTATTTTTTTATTTTTTTTAAAAACTCTTTACCAGTTCTATTATCCATTCCGTTAGCCACTTATCATTCATTTCCTTGTTACGGCCTCCAAGCGTGGACGGAGGTACATAACAGCTCTCAAACGTAACGGCGTGGATCTTCTGCCTGAAATGGCTACAAGTCTATTACTTGATGCTGTACTTAATTAGTAAGGTGCCAGCCTGATTCAAAAACTACACGCCCCCTAAAGCCTTGACATTCTTTAAGCAAGTTTATTTTTTGTTAGGCCAGTTATAGTCATTACATTAAAACACGTGAAAAGCATTTATAGGCTAATTAGCCAGACACAACGAAACTGGGTGCGATCTCTTCCAGTTCATCCATATCCACAAATGAGACACAATGTGTTGACATTGGTAGCGAGGTTACATCAAAGTCTACCACGATAATTCATGAATCTTAATCTTTTCCTTTAGATATTGATGTAAACTGCTCTTATTATATACCAAAATGTTTGCATCTTTTTCTATTTGTTTTGAACGTGTATTGTTTGGGTTTCCTAATTTTACCTTTTTTGTAGCATGTTTAGTACTATTGGTTCAATATAAGTGTAAATGCACTATAGTTAAATGCCTTGATTTGTTAGCAGTATAATTAGCACACATTAAGCACTATTTTTAAAAGATTTTTACAGAGAAATAAAGCTATTGGAACTGTTGGTATCTTTGTGATGTGATGTCTGTTTGCTGTAGGCTATGTTGTTACTGAGTCCTCTGGCTATTTATTTAAGATTATTTATCCAATTCTTGCTGTTTTCTCAATTTATAAAACTAATGCCTTTATCCATCTTGGTAATTCCCCCTCTTCCCAAAGAACTCAAGCTAGCAATTATCTTTACATTGTTGTCAATAAAAGGTTATTGATAAATGCTGGTGTACAATATGTTTAACGTTTTTATGTTCAACTGTCTTAATTTTTGTTTGCGTGTAGTCATTAGGAATGTGCTGGAATCCATTGCCGTTTGTACAAATAAAATATATGTACTATACTTAGATATTTAATTTTGAAAAGTCGAAATCATTTCAGCAATTTTAATTACTTCTTAAATAATATACTTTGACCGATTGTGATAGTTTATTATGCAGTATGTAATTCCGCAACATCACTGTAGACAGCTCATGTACAGTATGCTTTTTGTTTGGAGAATGGTTTGTTCTTCTTGGTCCCGCCTTTTACGTACGTTTTGCGTAAGATTTCGTCTCTTTTTTCCCTGATCCAATGACGGAGTGTGTTGCAATTTTCAAATTTGCATTATGGTCTTTCCCGAACTGTCGTTGTTTCTAGATACTGCCTACGTTTGTAGTTAGCTTTACCCAGTCTGCTAGTTTATCGCTGTCCGCTAGCTCAGATTATCCGGTAAGTCGTTCTAGATAGCTATCATGTTGTTATCTAACTAAACGTTTTCACATATCATTGCGTTAACCTGTGAACTAACACAAACTGACTGGAGTTAGCATGTAACTAGTTGGTCAGCTAGCTGTGTTTTAACAGGTCCTGGCAGGTAGCTGGTTAGCGATCCTAGTCAGCTCGGGGGCCAAGCAAACATTAATGGCTTTCTTGAATGGTTCACCGTGTACGTTTGTGATAGTAACGTTGATTAGCTACCTAGTTCGTTTTCTTAACGTTTTCTGAAGTTTCTTAGCTATATTGCTTGCTAGTACTGTCAAACTTGTAAGAAACAAATTCAAGGTAAGATTAATATTAAACTACACACGACAGGCTTAGTTTTACCAGCTGTGTATTGTTAGGCAGCTAGCTGGCTAATATAGCTTTGTTCTCACAAACGACTATTTTTTACTCTCTTTATTCTGTTAGCTTCACATTTATTTTTGACTAGGTAATTTACGTTAGCTAACGAGTTTGCGTTAACCTGCAGTGACATCGGTTGACCTCCTCGTGTTGTCAGTTACGTTAGCTTTGACTGTAGTTAAAATCCACGCCGTTATCATTTTCCATTCACCGTATAAATACTTTAAAATGCTTTTATGTAACCTAGGTCCTTAGGTGGCTGATATGGAGACTACTGGGGCAGAGAGGACTAAAGGTGGCATTGAACTTGGCCTATCCGTCCTTCAGAGGCAATTGTCGCCCAGTACGCCTCTCGTATCACCAGACTCATTTTACAACCCCTCTTTTCATAGAATTACTGATGAAACTTTAGCATGCGTGTCAACAGTTCTTGAGGATACCATGGATCCGTCCTTAATTGCAAATGAGATGGGGCCCACTGCTAATGTTTATGATGCACAGATGAAAAAAACTACAAATGAAGATACGGTCATTTCTGGATGCAGAAGTCAAATGAAGACAAACAGTTTGCTTTGTATACCAGAGGAGAACAGTCATGCAGAGGATTTCAGCATGTCCTTTATTTCTTCCCAGAATAACACTGAAGAATTAACCCAAACCGATTTAAAAGGAGATCCACATGACCCCAGCTCACCTTTGCCAGAGTCTAGTATTTGCAACGAGAAATGTTACATGAGAGTGGAGTCTAACAGTACTTTTGATTTGGTTAAAGAGGGGTCTATGGGATCAAATTCTACTAAAGCTCTCAACTGTAAAGGGGTCGAGACAAACATTACTTTTGAGAAGTCCCAAGAACTTAAAGAAAGGTATTCTTCTGATCCTAATTCTACCGTTTCCACTAATAATGACAGTCTGCAAGGAGAAAGGGAAAAGCATTTAAATTCCATTGATATTTATTGCCCTTCAAATGTTACTACAGAACAGCACAATGAAAAACTTGACAGCACTGTAGATATTATCCATTCAAGTGTTTGTAAACAAGAACAGTGTAATGAAGGACTTACTTCTGTTGAGGACTGTGAGAAACATGGCACTTTTACAAAGGAGGTTAATGTGAGCATTGACGTAACTGGTGTTGTCGAAAAAAATGGCATTGCATCTCATGTGTCCACTGAACTGGGTGAGCCATGTAATGTTCATGCACCTGACAGGGCTTTTAATAAACATAATACAATGGCTGATCTCACACATCCAAGTCCTCTTCCCACCTTAAAGAATTCCAATATCAATACCACAGAGGATGTGTTGAAAACTTCCAATATAGAATTACCACCACAGTCCAGTGTTGATGTTGCCACAACTGTAGGCGATGCTCTTCTGTCTGGGCCTTCGGATACTATCAGCACAGCAGCTGTTCCTACAGTAAATGTTGAAGTGGCAGTTTGCTGTAATAGGACCCTGGACCTTCCTGGAGCTGAAAATAAAGGAGAGGACCAACAGGGACACTTCCAAAGAAGAACTGGTGTTTCTGACGGTGAGTGTCATCTCAACCTGAACATCAGCCAAAGTAGCTGTTTTTCTTTGGATGATACACTTGACATAAAATCACACGCCCTTGTTACATCCACCCCTATTGTTCTGGGTAGGGGCTTTTACAGACTGGGAAGTGCAAAGCTCACAAATATGCAAAAAGCGCACTCTGTGATCAACAGTATTGACACACAGTCAACCAATGACCTGGTTGGCATAAGTGATTGTGATGGACTTGACAAATCAGAGACCAGTCCATCATCCATGAAGTCTGACACCCAAAAGGTTTCAGCAAAATGCTCATCTATCTCTAAGTCAGCAGCTGTGAACAAACCTCCCTCAAAGCTTTCTGTTAGAAGAAAAATTCCTCAACCTGCTTTTAAATGCAATATTCCCAAAACCCAGATTCCTGTGAAATCTCAGACCTCACAGGGAACATCAGTGCTGGTAAATTTAAAGGGTGTTCCAGCAACACAAGCTCTTAATCAGCCAGAGACCTCCATATCTTCCCTGCATAGCTTGAGGAGGACAGTTGAGCTTAATAAAAGAAAAAACTTTGGACCAGCCAAAACCACCACGAAAACTGCCACAGCACGGGTAAGAAATATTGTAAATCTTTTGAATAAAGGGGCTTGTTCATAATATGCTTTGATTTCTTGATTGGGGGGGATTTTATATTTTAAATATTGGTGGTATAACTACTAATTTATTACTTAAATCAAGCAATCTGTAAACTTATTACCTCTGTAAATTGCCCCATAACTTTTATAGCACAGTTAAGGGCCTTGATTGAACTATATACATTTATTTTTTATTCCAGCCCCAGCTATCTGTGATGACCTCCTCTAGTAGATGTAGTGGGTTTACTGCAGGTGCGATTTGACTTTATTTGCTAATTTGATCCTTTTTCAAATGCCAGACTTACTCTGTTTGTTGTACAGTTTGATAATTTACATGTGTATGATTTTTATTAAAATATTTTTCCCACTGACTTATTGGCAAGAGGTAGGCACTGGAAGCTTTTTTTTATTGTTTGAAGGCTAGCATCTTTTTCACCCTATACCAACACTGTCGCTGAGGGCTTTTTAAAATCACATACTTTTGTTCTTTTATTGGACATTGCTAAATGACTAGAACGTCAGCTCGGTATGATTTTTGAAGTGATGTTTACCAAAAATCTCTTGTTTCTTGAAAATGTTATTAGTAGAACGCTTTCAATGTACCTTGAATCTTTGGTGAACTTTCTTTATTTGAACCTGAGTATGTTAATTTTGCTATGACTTGCTTGTGATAGGTTGGTTTTGCTCTACATTGAATGTGAAGGTATTTTTAGGTATTTAATAATGTTCAGTGTGTACAATGCTTTAGGAGAATTGGTTATATACAGTGATGAAGTAATGTGACTAATATGTTACTGTATGTTTGCAGATTCAAAGCCTTCAAACAGTAGCATGACGAAGCCTAAACTATCCAGCTTGCTGCCCACTGGCCAAAGAAGACTGGGTCTTAAGCCACCTGGTAGTGCTTCTTTCTCAGTGGAGGCAGGTCATTCTCAGACCAATTCTAAACCATCAGTTTTAACAGGTACCACCATTAGAGGTTTCTGTTTTTATATATTGATATCCTTCATATTTCACTAGATAAGTGATATGGAGAATGTTTGGTTGAAATTAAAATGAATTAAAACTGAATTAAAGGTATAAGGACAAGGAGTTCACTGCTTCCGGGATTTGCCCAAAAGCAAGCAAGCAGTGGTGACTTGCCATTGGCAAAAAGGAAAAAAAATGGTATGATAGATTTGTCTGGTTGCTATTTTTGTTCAATGAGCTCCATAACTGGTGCATGTTGACTTGAGGAAGGTTTGAGCACAAATGTAATGCTTTTTCATTCAGATATGCTGGAACAGCCAACCTGTCCTGAAGCTCCAGTAGGCTCAAAGCCAGGTGACGATGCTCAGAGAATAATTGCAGCTTCCAAAGACAACCGAATAAAAGGGCCCAGCACCGGTAAGACCATGTGACATGCAATCTATTTTGTAAATAGTTTCACTGTGACTGCTGTAAATCTTTTTTTTTTTTCTTCTTCTCTGTAGTCAAACAATGATTTTAAAAGGAAACATTGAATGATGTGTTGATTTAAGAATGACACCTGTATTGTCATCAACATTGAATGACACCATTAATTCCTGCGGGTACATCTATATTGGGTAAACTATAAGAAATAGTTTATTTGAAATAGTTTATATGAATTGTATTCCTTTTACAACTACACCCTGCATCCCTTTTAGGCCAACATGCTAAAAACCACTTTGCAGGCTTTGGTTTGTTACTGGTATTCAAGTAGTTGTTCTAAAAAGCAACATTAAAACAATAATATTACGTTTTCACTATTAACCATGGTGGAGTATAAGAATATTCATTATTAGTATTAAAATATATCCAGTAAGTGGCCAAATTGTATTAACACGTAGCTGTGTGGATGAAATCAAATATGTAGTTCAATATTTGAAAATAAATAGGGAATACAGTAACAAGCAGAAAGCCTGCTTGCATAAGTACTGCTATTCTTGTAGGCTTACTTACATCCATGGTATACCAGATTCTTGTCAGATAGTTTGCACTAGAACTGTCTTGTGATCTAGTATACACTAGATCTGATTTTTATTTTATTTTTTTGGCAGCTTTGCCCTCTCTAGTTTCAGTAACCATATCAAAAGCTATGTAGAGCATCATGCTTTGAGTCCAAGCTTTGAATGTATACATGCCAAGATGCCTAAATCAGCTATCATTTATTTATATTCCATTTATTATATTCCGGTATGTATAGTCAGTTCTACAGCTAAAATGTATTGGAGCCTAGGCTACCTTTTAACACAGTTGATCCTTTTGCTTTAAAAAAAAAAGCAGGGGACAGTGTATGGGAATACTGTATTCATAACCCAGAGTTATGTCAGTGATTACTGAGAATTGGGACAAAACTTTACCAAACAGCTTTTTTGGTAGTTCAGTGGTTAAGGTATTTGTCTTATAATCAGAAGGTTGCCAGTTCAAGCCCCACCACTGCCAAGTTGCCACTCTTGGGGCCCCTGAGCAAGACCCTCAATTGTTCAAACTTGTACTCAGCCATAATTGTAAGTCGCTTTGGATAAAAGCATCAGCTAAATGCCGTAAATGTAAAAATTGGATTTTAAATGATTTAAATAGCTGTTAGACCTGAAATCTCCCTGGTACTGTAACAAGTGTAATAATTTCAAATAGGGTTCAGAGTAATTTAAAATAACACATTTCAGGTACAAATTGGGTAGTTATATAATGCATGTTAAAAGTATAAAGATTACAGATTTCCATTTCCACACATGTTTATACTGTTATGGTTACTGGTAAACTATGCGTCAACACCATATTTCTTTATACTGAAATTAGATTTTTATATTTATATTAAATTAGCTTTGAATTAGGAATGAAAATGGTGCATTTAGGGGATGAGGTTCCAGTGTACTGTAAAAAAATATATATATATATATATATATAAATTAAGTGTAGAACACAAGGTTTCCAGAGCAACAAGACCTCTCGGACAAAGGTCCTCAGTTCTTGCTTTTGAAGCAATTTGCTTGTACAGGTTATGAAGGATCTTGTTGCTTTGGAAACCTTGCGTGCTACATTGATATTTATACCACACTCATGAGACAGGGAAAAATGACATGCTTGATTTTTATAGTTTGAAGGTGTTCCAACACAATCATCAAGCTCTATTGGCTTCTCAAATGTACAGCTGATTATATCTCTTGCAAGAGATACAATAGATTTAAAAAAATGCAGAAATACATGAGGGAATGGGTGATAACAATTTATCCTTTTATACTAGTTATTCTAGTGGCTTAAATTTACGTTATTGCACAAGTGATTGCAGGCTACAGTACATTTATTTATTTGACCAACTCTGAGCATAAAACATAGGATTTTTGTCTCTTCTATAGTGGAGGCTTGTTAAAAAGGGATGCAGTCTCTGCATCATCCTGTCGAATTTTGAAGTGTTTAAAATGTATTAATTTTTGTCTTTGTTTAGTGCATGCAACCATTCTCTGAACAGATAAAATATGAGCAAAGGCAGTATCTATGACTAGCTATGACTTAGGAAAGCCACAGTAATGAAAATGTTTAAACATGTATTATTGTCTTGCTCTTCTAGTGGGTGGTAATTTTGGGTGTTGGATTATTTAAATTCTGTGATTTCATCATAGCCTCCACAAAACACATTTGAAATGTCTAGGTTTGGTGCTTTAAATGCACAACAGAAATATTGATTTGCTACAAGACTTAGGTGGCTGCAACACGCACATGAGAGATCATTATTGCAATCAACAATGTATCGCTACTTTTGTTTCCCTAATTTTCTGTCTTTAATCATGAATAAATCAAATTGCTCTACTTCTGTGTGTGTGTGTGTGTGTGTGTGTGTGTGTGTGTGTGTGTGTGTGTGTGTGTGTGTGTGTGTGTGTGTGTGTGTGTGTGTGTGTGTGTGTGTGTGTGTGTGTGTGTCCGTGTCCGTGTCCGTGTCCGTGCTCCAGGCTGTGAAAATTGTGTGCTAATTCAAGAAAGACTATGCATGTTCCACCAACAACTTGGGGAATTTCTCCAGGAACTTAGAAGATTTCCAGCAGGTAACGACTAAAAAAAATGTGTGTGTGTATTGGATTGATGCTGTCTTTTGTAGAATTTTTTTAATCAGCAGTGTGCTTTCTTTCAGATTGTGAAAAGTGGCTGCCATTTCAGCAAAATTTTGAGGTGTGTTTAGAGGAGTTTAGGAGATTGCAAGCAGGTATTTAAGTTTCACCCATCCTTGCACTAGTTGTTATGGTGGTAAATGTTCAGTAAATATAATCATCTTGCTTTTTATTTCAGCACATCAGTGAAGAAGAGGGACTTGTTTCACTGCGAGACCTTTTTTGTATATAAAGGTTGAGTATTCATGAAATATAGCAGTTTGTTTTCTATAATTTGTCATTATTATTATTATTATTATTATTATTATTATTATTATTATTATTAATAGTTCTTGTTAATCAGCAAAAGGAAAGATTAAAAAGATGAGTCTTTTTTTTGGCCTATCCAGATTAAATGTAATTAAACTGTATAGTCAATTACATGTGCTTTTTTAAAAATTTATTATTATTATTTTTTTTTGCAATTTGTTGTCCTTGACTAATTTTTGCAGTAACATACCATACACCATGGCAAAGGTTGCTTTACCTCTGAAGTATTCAACACTGTATGTTGTCACCAGTTATGCAAACTTAAACATGAAAAAGGACAGTAAGTAGTTATATCATAAGACTGTGGATTTCCAGAGAGCCTTGTATTAAACATTTAAAGTAGAAGAAATGGCACCCTCTATTTGAACTTACCACTGAGTTGTATAACTTGTATGTACTCTTATCTGATTTTAGTGTGAGGCTTGTTGACAGCAGCCTTAGGAGTAGGGGCATGCTCTTACTATGAGTTTTAACTAAATATGAAGTTTAACATTTTTGGATGTTCCTGTAAAAAGAAAAAATGGTATTTAAGCTCTCATTCTGCTCATGCTTTATAAATTCAGCTGTATTTGATAACCATGTCAAGTGAAAGTAGTAAAAAGGTGTATTTCTTATGCCATTGAAAATGACTTAAGACCTTTTGCAAAAGGTTCTCATTATTTTTCATTCTGATTCAGGTTTTTTGTGTTTATTGATTTCACATGAATTAAAGGTACAATAATTTTTGACTCTTGCTTGCTTCTAGTGGCATTATTATGTTATTTGTCAGTGTGGTATCGCCACAACAGTTTCCACCATACACTTTTATTGGTACCTGTCAATGTGACATTGCTGGATTTGGAATTCAAAAGCAACATCTGACTTCCATTGACAAATGAAAGTTTTAAAAAATAAAGCTACCACACAGATTTTTGTTTGTAGTAGATACCTATATATCATAATCTGTATAGTAGAATTTGTTTGAGAATTGTTAAATTCAGTTTAACCATATTAATTCCCAAAGTCTTATTGCTATACAAAGACATTTTCCCCCAAAATAGGGACTATCTCATTTATAGGACTACCATGTTTTGTGACCTTTGGCATACTGAGCATCTAATATACTTAAGCTGCAGCCACATTTTATGCTAACCTTGCACTTCCTCTGTTCATTTGGAACAAAATAAACACATTAGAATGGGTGTGTTGTATAAAGTTTCTGTTCTGTTTAATATTTTGCAATTTTTAAAATTTAAGACTCATTTAAAACATGAGCCTTACTGAAAGGCAAAAGGAGAACAAATACTATAACAGGAGACATGAGACCTGGAGTTTCATCACATTCACTAAAACAGCATTTTTCACACTGGCTGAGATAACCACAGGAGTATTTAGTCCCTCAGCTCATTTTAGACAGTATCAAATCAATGCTTTGTGAAATATAAGTGCTTTGACTTTCAGTAGAGCAGAGTAGGTGCAACAGTTAATATACAGAAATACATTCAGCCCTGATAAATCCTTAGTGATCAAAGGGTATGTGTCATCTAGGCATTATTCAGAATTCTTTTTTTATTGCAATAATTAATAACAGCTATATCATTTGGCCAATTGTGTAGAGAATTCCTAGCGAAAATTAATGGGTGAACATTAGAGCATAGAAAACAGAATCTGTGAATCAGATATGTCTGTACACAACTGAATATCACATTTATAGCAATACTGCTGTTTGCACCTAAATACTAAACAGTTTTTGGATTCTTTATGGTCATGCAATAGTTTTTACTTACTGCTCTCTTCTCTTAGTGCCTGGAAGATTGAGGTGCTTATGATTATTCTTCATATTTTTCATGGCTATAATAGGTCTAATGTTTGTGAATTTTGAAGTAAGCAACAACAGCTCAGGGTGCTGAGTTATGTATTGCCTGTCCTCTTACGTCACTCAATACAGAGATCCACTCACTAGACTGTGAAGCAGTGAAGTCAGGTTGTGTGGCATGATGATTAACACGTTCCTGGATGCCAGGACAACACTCCCTACCAGAATGCATAATGCCAAGAATAAACTGGCAGAGGAAATATTTTTAAAGATTTAGGTTAGGCTCCTTAGTTCCAGCGAAAGATAAAATTAATACAACCCAGCATGCAAAGACATTCTAGACAATTATATGCTTACAATTTTGTAACAACAGTTTTGGTGTAGGCCCTTTCCTGTTCAAGTATATCTGTGCCCCTGTGCACAAAGTGAGATCCATAAAGATATGGTATGGAGGAACTCCAATAGCACCTTATCTATACTGAACATGGTTGGGATGAAATGGAACATCCTTGTGAGCCAGGCCTTCTCACTCAAGAGCAGTGTCTGAACTCACACATGTTCTTTTCAATAAATTGGCACAAATTCCTAGTCACAAAGGTCCACATACTTTCCTACTTATCAGCAAACATATTTCATATGAATGTTATTTGCTTAGCGACTTACAAAATACTACTTGCTCTGCATGCATGGACATATCCAAGAAATAGTACAGCAGAATTGTGTTCAGTCATGACTGTAAGTAGCTTTGGATAAACGAGTCAATTAAATGCCATAAATGTAAATGTAATTGTACAGCAGGTTAAAATGGTCATTCAATGAAGTAAGAAAAAAAACTGCTGTTTTTAAAAAAAATTAATTAAAAAAATGAATAAAATAAAATAAATTGTTGACAAAGTATTTTGGAAGATTATTTTTGTCCCGGACAGCCAAGATGTGTGTTGCTACAATGTCTGTAATATGCATTTTGCCATTGATTGGAGTTCATTATCTTTAAGAAATGATTTAAGTAATTGATGTAAAAGCTGTCTGAGGTGAAGAAATTGTCCAATAGATACATAGAAGTAGTCAAATGTGAAATTTGGTGAAGTCCTTTAACACTTTTGCTCATCTTTATTTTCAAATGATTTGTCAATTATTTAATTATTTTAATATCTTGCAACAGCATCTTTACTTCTTGTCTATGAGGAAGGAAATAGCCTTTTATGGTCTGTCCTTTCTATGTACCCAGTTCTGTGTTTACTGCAGTTTCCTTATATTGGGAAGGTAATGACACCATCACCATCTGTTCACATTTGGTCAGGAAAGGTTTTTTTTTGGTACTGGGAACTGAGACCATTGGAACGAGGAACACCAGACAAGAGAATTGCTGCAGAATCTGATATGTAGCAGAACCTACTGATTTTGTTGATTATGTGCCATAATCTGAAAGCATTCTTAAATGCACAAACTGCTCAGATTCAGTCAAATGCCTCAAGATCTTTAGCAGAGCAATCACCTGAAACATACAACTAAAGAAGACTGAACTTTTACAAGACCTAAATGTGGACTGTTCTTGGCTGGCTAAATTAACCATCCAATCTGAACCACAATGAGCATGAATTTTACTTAAAGATGAGATAAGCTTGGGCAAATAAACCTGAGACAAGCAGAAACTAATAATTAATGTATTACAGGCCTGGCAGAGCATCATCTGTCTCCACCTCTAAACATTTTAGTGAATTTATTGTTAAATGCATGTAAAATATTTTTCACCTTCCCAGTGTAAATTAACTGCATTTAATGTGCATATTCTACCCAGTTTGACATGCACTGACAGTGAGCCACTAGTAACTGTGGCAGGATTCCATTATTAATACATGTCGTCCTGTAATACAGAACAGGCTATTTGGGGCTGACTTGTAACAGTTGAATGAAAAATATACAAAAAATTCTATGGTTTTCTGTATCATAACAAAAGTCATTTGGTCCCTAGCAGGTCTTAATTAGGTAAATACAACCTTTCTGTTCAGTTGTAGATTTGCTGTTGTGTTTGGGAATATTGTCCTGTTGCATGACTCAATTTCAGCCAAGCCTTAGCTATCAGATGGCCTCACATTTGACTCTTGAATACTTTGATATACAGGGTTTAGGTTTAGGGTTGACACAAGGACTGCAAGGTGCCCAGGTCCTGTGGCTGAAAAGCAGGCCCAAATCTTCACCCCTCCACCACCGTGCTTGACAGTTGGCATGAGCTGTTTGTGTAGAGCTGTGTTTGGTTTTTGCCAAATGTGGCATTGTGAATTATGGCCAAACATCTCCAATTTGTCCATCTATCCAAAGGACATTGTTCCAGAAGTCTTGTGTTTTCTTCAGATTCAGCTTGGCAAACTTAAGCTATGCTTTCTCCTGGCAGCCCTTCCAAACAAGCCATACATCAGTCTTTTTCTAAATGTTCTGTCAATTCTCTGAGCAATACATGGTCTGATCTTGGGGTGAACTTGCTGAGACGTCCACTCCTAGGCAGATTGGCAGTTGTCTTAAATGTTTTCCACATTCTCACTGTCGAATGGTGGACTTCAAATTGTTTGGAAATGGAACAGCAACAAGATCATTACTGATGTGTTTCCTCCAGCACACTGCCAGAACATCAGCTTTTATAGTGGTAAATCAAGGGCATTTGATTAGCAACACCTGGCAGTACCCTCTTAATTCTTACCCTCTTAATTCCTAAGTAAGGGTGTATTTAATTTTTAACACACATGCGTCTGTATTTTGGCCCAATAAATAATGACAGTATAATTTGTCATGTCTTTTTCATCTGAAGTAGTATTTACCTAAATTTAAGACCTACTAAGGACCAGATGTTTTTTTATGATGTCCTGATACATAAAACCATAGAATGCAAAGAGAGTGTACATTCAGCATCACTGTAGCATGGGAGCTTAATGTTGCTATGCCCTTTGTGCTTAGAGTTGTCAGAAACAGGTGTGATTGAAACCGTCTTGTTCTATAACATTTTTATGTTATTTTCAAGTAATTCAAAAATCTGATTTGACAATCTACATTTTACTTTATAATTTCTGCTTATTGAACAAATGATTTAAACAATAAGATCACTCATGGGGAAAGTATGTAAACTTCTAAAATACTGACCCTTTTGCATAAGGGTAGTTGAAGTTGTATGTTGCAGTCAATTCAAGTGTGATTTGCCCTACCATATAAACAAGCCAAAATAGATTTAAAAAGACCTCATAGGAAAGGATTATGAAAAATAAGTTACATATGGATTTCTAAGAAATTGTGTAATAAATGCACAGTTCTACAATTACTAAAGATTTACAAATGAGCAAAAACTCAACACAAAGGTCAGTGCAAGTACATGTGACTGAATTATCAAACAAGTCCTGATAGAGGTCAGGAGCTTGATAGGCATCTTCATTATGCCATGGATTAGGATCTGTGTTCATGAGCATACCAAGAAAAACACCTGATCACCTGAATGTCCCACTGCCTTCGAGCTGGAACAATGTAGACAGGTGATGTAGAAGTTTAACTTTTTGATTCATGTACACAGCATTATGTTTGGAGAGAACCACACCAAAATCTCATGTCTGGCAGATAGATGAAATGGTTCAGGGCTGCTTTGCTGATTTAGTTGCAGAATTGCTTGAGATCACTGAAGTTGTACCAGAAAATTCTAAAGCACAATCTTGTCTCTAAACATTTGACTAAATGTCATTTTAAAATTCCTCTTGAGCTTGAACTTTCATTTTGATATGTTCATTCTTTTAAAACTTCAATACCTTAACCTTAATATCTTAATATTAAATAATGTGTTAAATATCTTATTTTTCTTTTTAGAATATGAGCCATGTTAGAGGAATTTACAAGATTGCAAATATGATTTTCTTAATTCACACTCAGTTATCTTAATTTCTGGAAACTGTCTACACACCCTAAGTTATTACTGAATTATTTGCCACTTAAATTTATTGTGGCATATACAATTGAACAACAACAACAAAAAAAGATCTTTCAGAATATTTTAAGATGGATCCTTGTCTGACAGTTTGGTGCTGTTTATTATGTTAAACAATTTCATTAACAAACAAAGTAAAACTAACAAAACTGGATCAAATATAATCTTTTTGCCCTTCATGTCATCCTGATTCTGAGTTGGGTTCCTGATTCTGTGTAAAGTTCCTGTTCTATTATACTGTGATTTACCTCAATTTAGGATGGTGAAATACGATAGTTACTGTAATGGCTAAAAGTGAATATGTAGACTCAGTAAATGGACAGGAAATTAAGAAAACTGGTATTGGTAAAATAAAGTTCTCTAATTTCACTTCCCAGTTTAGCATTTTCCCTTTTGTACCAAGATAATGATGTAGATCATCGTCTATGTCTTATTTACAAGACAGCCCCAGAACTTTAACTTCTCCACAAGCTCAATTCCATTTCCTTCTCTTCCATGGCGTGGTAGCTCAGTGTTGCAACCATTAAACAATAGATTCTGTTTTAATTATGTAAACAAGCGATCTTGTTTTAAACTAAACACAAAGAAGGGTGTTGTATGGGTGCAGGGGAGAATGCACAAGCATTTACAAATAGAGAAAAGCTATCTTAAAAGAATGATATACATCATTGTTTTTAATTGGTCAAATAAAGCTTTTGAGTTAGTGGAACTAACAAGCAAAGCGCTGCTGAATTAGTGGAACTCAAGTATAATGCTGATTATTGTTCTGTTAACTCACTATTTGAAGTTTAATTCACTCAAAATTTTGCACTTACTTTGCACATTATCATAATAATGATACATTCCAAAAGACATTAGTTAGTAGTAGAAGTAGTAGTAGTAGTAGTAGTAGTAGTAATAGTAATAATAACAACAACAATGAGCCTGAAGGCGGAGCCAGTGAAGATTCGTGACATGGTATGGGACATTCGGAACCATTTGGCTTCCTATATAACCTAGGGGTGCTGATACTTCTCAGCTTTGGTTTGATTCAAATGAACTCAGACGGAAGCGTAGACACTTCTTCTCGAACTCTGGCGGGCAACAAATAACTGACTGCGCCCACCTGAGCGGTCCGTACCTAAACGAATTCTGGTGCCGTTCGTGTACGAACGCAGTACGAACTAAAAGCATCGAAACGAACCAAACACAGGACGTGATGTCACAAGATGCAACACTACACTGCTAAGTCCTGTTCTTCATTTTGGAATTATTAATACAGTGACCATAAAACAGGTCAAATAAATAAATAAATCCATTAATGTGTGGTGTACACTTCGATGGACAATCCTTGTTGTTGTTTTCTTTCTTCAGTTTTACCTTATTAATATTAGAATATTAAATACTATTCTACCTGCCTGGCTTTGCGAATATTGCCTGGAGAGATTAAGGTAGCCTGCTAGATACATATCTCTTCTCAATATTTATTCATAATTTCTCAATGCCCTCTTTTGGAAATGTACATACATTATTTGCAATAATCCGATCAGAATGATTCGTCCTCGACATACTTTGGAACTTATGGCCTACTTGGAAAAGATCAATATAGATGAAGGGGCTCGTAATATGACGTAACCTGAGTCGTCACAGAAATAAAACCTCCCGCGTGTTCTTTAAGAGCATTGTGGCTCTTAAACCAGGTTGATCGTAGGCAATTTGATTTTTGAAGGTAAGAGAAGAACAGGTAATATATCGCTTATCAACTAACATTATTTATCCCACAAGTATTTTGGAAAAAATGTCATTTGGTAATGATTCGCTAACTTATTAAATAAAGACAAAATAATCTGAAGATCTGGTTAAATGTGTATGTTTTTATAAGGTTATAACTCATAACGTTTATAATTTTAGAACGCTCAAGATATTCTTGTTGGTGACAAGCTATATATAAATACGATGTATATTCAGTCTACGCCTTCTTATGTATTTAGAGCTCTTAGACTAGCTTAGGTGTTTATTACTTTACTTTCTAAACTAATCGATTCGTCAACGGCTGAGCAAAATCCTTTTTAGCTAAGAAAAGCATTAGAGTAGCAGTTAAATTAACACAAACTCTTAATATTACAGGGTAATTATTTATAATTATGGCATAAAAGTGACCATCCATGGGCCAAATTTCCTTTTTTGTTTTAATGTGATGAGTACCAGAACTTCTTGCCTTGCTTGTTTAAAATTATCCAGTGTAGCCACACGGGTTGTGCTGTTAGTGGACGCACGTTTGCGTGCGTGGCATATGGGCTCTATATTAGAATTGCATTACGAAATACATAGGTGTTGCATCTTGAAATACTTGCGTCTGATCACTTTAGCCTATTTTCCCAGACTTTCATTACACAGATACTTAGAACTAGAAGCGCAACAATCATTGATATGCTTTCATCAAACTTTTCTCGTGTTGAAATGTTAATATGATGTTGCATCAGAAAGGTCAGTTGTTATTGTACATTCTTGTACGCCCATAGGATGGATCGTGACTGCGTTTATGCTGAAGAGTAGCTAAAACAGTCGAAGCAAAAACTTGTGGGAGTTTTGGATTTCATTACATTTTACAAATGCTTTTGCTTAATTGCTGTGGAAACTGAAACATAACAAAATCATATTACACAGCTTTGTGAAACGTAAGTACGTTTAGAGGAAGTTAGAACGTGAGTAAACTGCTTTTCTAAACTGTCTGATTCACCCGTTTGATAAGCGGATAAACCATTGGAGCCAAAACTATAGCATGCCCAGATATGCTTGTACATCACATTTGGAACATCAACAATGTTTGAACTTTTCCTGTGGAATTTAAACACTGAACAGTTTTTATAGTATTTCTGGTGTGTGTCTGTAAGAATGATGTGTTTATTGTACCAAAGATATCAGTAATTGTGGTCACTGCATGTTTCAGTGTAGCTGTCACATCAATAGCTGGTAGATATGGTATTTAGATACTTTATTGATATGGTATTTAGATATGGTCAGTGCTTGACTGAGAGAAATTTGTTCCAATGTAATAATTGATCACTTGCAGCATAATGCAACTTTGCTAAACCATATGTAAATGAATAAAATTTATTAAAATTGTAGTTTGGAGTTTAACAGTCAGATAGCAGAAATGTAGGTGCGAGATGTTCTACATAAAATACCCTCTAACTTTATACCAGAAGGGAGAAGTTTAAAAAAGTACTGTGCAGGCAGTGAGCTATCTTTATAATTTTAGTGCAGGTTGTTGATGTATATAGAGGCAACAGATGTAAGCTCACAGCCAATGGAATATTTAAAGGACCACTGAGCCTAGAGACTTGGTCAGCTCTAGCAGCCTTTATACAATTCTGTTTCAGCAGCGGAGATTTTACCTTCTAATCCTTAATAATAAAGGGAACTACACTAGTGACCCCTGCTTGTACAATAGTCAGGCAAGATGTTAATGAGTATTGGATCCAGGTCTTGAAAGTCATTCTTAATCCTGTAGTCAGTTAATTGCTGTAGACATTTCAATAAAGATAATATTTCTATAAAGATAGTAAAAGATAAAGATAATATTATGATCTGATTGTACCAAAGGAGCATGAGATCTTGTATGAAATGCTCCTGAGATGGTACTGTAACACTGATCCAAAGTTTTGTTTCCTGTAGTAACAATATGAATCTGCTTCTTGTGCGGTCATCCTATTACTCATCCTCTTATGATATCACTGTTTGTGATAATTTTACTTTATTTCCTCATTTTTTGATCATAGGGATTTTTTTTCTTTTTGGTATCTTTCTAGTCTTTACTTGACCTCGGATTGCTCCCAGACATTGTTAGACATAACGTTATTTCCTGTTGGTTTGCTATTCTTTAAAACTAACTAAACAAATGTCAAGGGAAATTAAAAGGAAAGAGCACATGTTCCTTTGCAATGTAGTGTAGGTATTGCATCATAACTTACCAATGCAAACTATTATCCTACACAGATGGGATATTACATATAATATAGAGATGCATGTATTTTTCTTTTTAACTTACATGGAAAACATATTACTACTTCTATCAAGTTTCTGTGTACTTTGCCAGAGTCTGCTATCTGGTATGTGTGCTACTATTCAAAAATCTCATTCCTGACCGTAGTACTCATTAGAAGGGTCAATCCACATGGTTCAACAGCACTTTAAGCAAACCTGTTAGTAAGTTTAAAGGTGTTCACATTCAAATTAAATTTGACTTACTGTTATTTGCACTCCTGTCGGGGTATCTGAAAACGACTTGGCTAGGTTCTTTTTGCTGGCTTTTCCAGTTATGTTAATGTACATTTCAGCCTTGTGCATTTGGCACCTTTCCAGATCTACTGTTGTTGTGACAAGTGTAAAGCAAGCTAACATTTGCCTTCCTGGTGTCTCTTACAGAGTCTTCAGCATTCTCCTGCCTTCCTGTCCACCCTCACTGACCACGTGCCATGATGGAGTCAAAGTTGGCCGCCTTTGCCAAGTCATTAGTGCGCCGGCGTATGCTGGATCCCACTCAGGAGGAGACTCGCTTTGCCCGCTGTCTCTCCACCCTGGACCTTACTGCTCTGGGTGTTGGGGCTACGTTAGGGGCTGGCGTTTATGTGCTAGCTGGGGAGGTGGCCCGGGAGAAGGCAGGCCCAGCCATTGTGATTTGCTTTTTCATAGCGGCTCTGTCTTCCGTGCTTGCCGGCTTGTGCTACGCTGAGTTTGGTGCGCGAGTCCCAAAGACAGGGTCAGCTTACCTGTACAGCTATGTAACAGTGGGTGAAATCTGGGCCTTCATTACAGGATGGAACCTCATTCTCTCTTATGTAATAGGTAAGTATGTCCAGCATTTATGAATAAAGCAGCATGAAGGATGTGGAACTGTGAAGAAGTTTCGTAGTGTAGTGCCAACAAGCAATATTAAATATTAACCTAAAATGACCACTTGACATTCCAAAATAACTCGAGTGTGAGTTCCTCTAGTGTTGAATCCTAATAGTTCAATTAAGCACTGGCCTCTGAGACCTAATTAATTAACACCTTATGACAATCACATGGAATTGGACATGAAGGGAAGTGGATCTAAAAATGCATGAAGTGTTTACGCCTGTTTCTGAAGGGCCTGAGAGTGTCAGCCTGAGGTTGTCGTATTGTTGACGGGGAATGTGGCTTTGCTACCCTTGCACATACAGAAGGTCATCTGTGCTTCATCCTTTAGGTGCTGCCAGTGTGGCCAGGGCCTGGAGCTCCACGTTTGACAATCTAGTGGGACAGAAGATTTCCACCTTTTTCAATGAATCCATGTCCATTCCAGATACAGGAAATGTACTGACAAAATATCCGGACCTGTTTGCACTTATCATCATTATGCTGCTGACCAGTGAGTCCAGTACTCTTGAACTGCGCTACAATTTCTTTGAATCATGCATTGTTTCTATTGACTGTTGCATCAGATATAAGCAAATGGGATATGCAAACTTGCCAATGAATTAAGCAAAGGACTTGAAGTTAACTAGTTCACTTTGCAAATGGATATAACCTCACAGGATGTTGTGTTATGTATTAGACACCACAGGACTGTTTATACTATTCATGATATGTACGGTGCTCTTCATATTGTATTCATACATTGTTGTGAAGTATTTTTTGTTTTTTGGTGGGGTTGTGAAGTTTATAGTATTGAGAATGTTTGTGAATCCTTGTGTAATTATCTGGATTTTTTTCATGAATTCCTTCTTGAAAGTCATGATAATATATTAATAAAGTCATATTTAATAAACAACACATGCACATACCAGTGTTGTGCTAAAGTCGGTGACAATAATTCTACATCACTTGCCTTTCTTCCTATAGGTCTGCTGGCATTCGGCGTAAATGAGTCAGCGTTGGTGAACAAGATCTTCACAGGGATTAACTTGGTGGTGTTAAGTTTCATCATAATCTCAGGCTTTGTGAAGGGTGATCGTAACAACTGGAACTTAACACTGGAGGATATCAAAAACAACAAAAGTCTTCCAGTGCCCCCGTGAGTCATGTGACCTGCAGACACGATGGGCAGTGGTGGCGGGAGACTATCGTGCTTGACCATAATGGAATGTCTGGTGTGTCTACATGCACCAGATCTAAAATGTTGCCTTATGTTCTTATGTTTCTCAGGGGAACTGACTTCGGGACTGGGGGTTTTGCACCCTTTGGCTTTACAGGAATCCTCTCTGGTGCAGCGACCTGCTTTTATGCTTTTGTGGGTTTTGACTGCATTGCCACCACAGGTAGGTCCTGTTTGATTTTACTACTGAAACCTGTACAATCTGTGTGGCACAGTCAAACCAATCAACTCGTCCTCCTTTTTTTCTCCCGTAGGCGAAGAAGCCAAAAACCCCCAGCGTTCTATACCAATAGGTATAGTGGCTTCTTTACTCATCTGCTTTGTCGCATACTTTGGAGTTTCTGCAGCCCTCACACTAATGATGCCCTACTATGTCCTGGACACTGCGAGCCCCCTGCCAGAGGCCTTCAAACATGTACAGTGGGAACCTGCCCGCTACATAGTAGCTGTAGGCTCTCTATGTGCCCTTTCAACCAGGTCCGTTTACTTTTAGTGATGAACAGTAATTAGGCTTGGTTTCCTTCAGTGTTTTCCTGTGATTTATTCTTTTTTGGCTCCAGCCTGATGGGCTGTATGTTTCCCATGCCTCGTGTGATCTTCTCCATGGCTGAAGACGGCCTGCTCTTCCGATTCCTCTCCCGCATGCACAAAAAGACAAAAACACCTATGGCCGCCACCATTGCATCCGGAGTCATAGCAGGTAGAGCTGTCATGAAAAATAGGGTGTAACATCTCACCATGTGAAGACTTCCTGTTCAAGCAACTGCTTTCTTGTGACCTGACGTCTATGCATCTCTCGTTTTCTACATGTAGCCCTGATGGCCTTATTGTTCGACCTGGCCGCATTGGTGGACCTTATGTCGATCGGGACGTTGCTGGCCTACACGCTTGTGGCAGTGTGTGTTCTTGTCCTTAGGTCGGTGTTCTTTTACATTTTCTTCAGTCATGCACTAACAACAACAAAAAGGTTGCATAATGCTGGAAATAGCTGCTGGATTTAAAGCCAGTTTTGTTTTTGTCATTCTGTTCACAGGTACCAGCCAGGCAGTCTGAGCACCAGTACTGGCAGTAATCATGGTGAAGAGCATCAGAATAAGCTGCTGAATGGAACTGATACTGGGCTGGTGTCCTTCACTCCCAAGATTCTGCTGTTGCCCAGCACTCAGACACCAACCAAAACCTCTGGCCTGGTCGTATATGCCACCACAGCCATTACCTGTAAGGGCTTCCCTCTTGGACAAGCTGTGCCTGTTCTCTGCTCTGTTCATCGGCACATTTCATAACACCCCTGTGTGTGCAAACAGCTTGTTTTTTTTTTTTTTTTTTTTGGTTCACATATTTTTGGTTCTGTTTAATGGATAAGATATTCTAGAAAGCAGAAGTGAGTTCCTCTTTGAGGGAACATGTGTTGTGTGTTTTTTTTTTGTTTTTTTTAATAAGGTTTTCTGTGTTTTTCTGTCTGCAGGTGCGCTCTTCACTCTGCTATGTATTGTGCTGGCATTGCAGGCGGAGAGTATCATAGAGGGGCATAGTGTATGGGTCACTATGGTGGTTTTCCTTGTGATACTCTCTGCCATGTGCATTCTCATCATTTGGAGACAGCCCCAGAACAGGGAGGCTATTTCCTTTAAGGTACACATGCAGTGTCCTGCATCTTAAATCTACTGCCATCTGTCTTACACTGTTAAGTGACTGCATTTAACTATTAACTTATACTTATTTGGGTAGCTTTTTAAATTTTTGTTCTTTTCTTTCGTTATGTATGCAGTCATATGTTGCTTATACCTATATAGACTTTTTAGCTGCTTGACGTGATCGTTCCTTTCATATTCCAGGTCCCTTTGCTTCCTATGTTGCCTTTGGTCAGCATCTTTATTAACATCTATCTGATGATGCAGCTGGATGGTCCAACATGGATTCGTTTCGCAGTATGGATGGGTGTCGGTAAGCTACATCCTAGAAATGTAACTTTCTCTTGAACTGAAAACGTTACCAAAATAAGTGTATCTGGATATACAATCTAGACGTCAGATAAGGTTGCACTGAATTCTTTAAATATATACCAACTGTAATGCATCTTTCACCGTATGGATGCTTTGACAGTTTGATGAGTGTACTGTTGTTGACAGTTTGATTTTATGCTTTTCCCTCATTATATCTCAATGCTTTGCTTTAGGCTTTTTGATTTACTTTGCTTACGGAATAAGGAACAGTTCTGAAGCCAAACAGAATTCCTCCAGAAATTCAGAACCTGTTCTGCAAAAAAGGAGCCCAATAAGTTTGGATGAGAAGAACAGTGAAGTTTAATTGGACAGACCCTCGGGAGAACAATATGTTCTTGTTAAGTACAGTTAAATCAAAGCCCAAATATGAAAGAGACACTTACATTGAGTACATTATTGGTATATTATAAAACTTATGCTAATTACAGATAGTAAAACTTTCTTTAACAAGTAAAGCTTGCTAAAGTAGTAAACAAAAGCTTTAAATCCATAGGACCACAGAATGTAAATGAGGGACCTTCTGTAATTGTTTAAATGACATGCACTATATAAAAATCTTGACACAAAGATTTGTGACCTGCCCATAGCCCCTTGTCATAGTTTTTCATTTGAAGCAACTTCTAAATTAAAATGACCATGAAGTGTGTGTATTAATGTAGATGAGTGTTTAATATATGAATATATTTACCCTGTTGTTTTTAATATAAGCATTGTAACATTTTATGATGGACATACAGTATACAAATGTGAATTTCATTGTTGTCTGAGGTAAACTAAACGAGCAAATGTCTTGTACTTAATGTTTTTATTTAGTTGTTTTTTGATGTTGGTTTCTTTTTCTTATTGTTTAGAGATTTTTGCATATTTTTACTATGTAAATAAATTGTACAAGTTTTGCAAGTAAATGTTTTGTAAATAATGTTATTATTTTCATAAGGAATCACATTTTAATTGTGCTTTTTAAATATGCATTATCAATGCAGTTTTTAATATTTTGCTTTCTTTTTAAAACTCCACTCCATATAAAATCCACTAATATAACAATATTGATATGGTTGTTTTCTCTGCATTACTGCCTACCATACTAATAAAGAATTTATGGTTATTAAAAACAGTTGTACAAAAAACATTATCCATAAGCAATGTTGATGTCTACATTTTCTATATTGCTGCAAAGTGGACAGTAAATTGTCTGTTATGCCTGTCTTACTTTTGAAACAATGTGCTTATTGTGACTGCCCTTGCAGCCTTGAGAGAGAAGTGTGTATCCGTCTCAATAAAACAATAAAAATGAATATATACTACTTACTTTGTTAATAAATGTATATGGTACTTTTTTTTAAACTGACCAAAATGAAATATTGTCTTTAAACTTCAACTCCCAGACATGCTAGCAGGGTTAGGTTTCCTGTGTACATGGCCAGCTGATATCCGGTGTCTTTAAATTCTCAGCCATTAATCTGGACCGATCACTGTTGTTGCTTCCAAGTGAATAGAGTAATAATAATGATGGATGTACCCGTTAGCTAATGGATTAATAAACCATCGCCTTATTAAGCGACTTTATTTAGTTTATCTAGAGAGTATTTGAGACGAGGAAAGTTGTTCATTTTTGTTGACCCCGTTCGTACTCCGTGATCTTTCTCGGTTCTTTATTTTCTGCCGCAGTCAGAAATTATTCCAGCCTCAACCAGACCGTGTTTTTTGAAGGCACTCGCGTGCTAGTGGAGGCCAGCTATCTTAGCTTAGCTACCTCGGTTGGCTACCCAACGACGACGGTGCGTTTTGTTCTCAAGGGATTTGTCAGCAAAATATACGCTGCCGGTCTTGTGACGTTGCTCGTTTTTTGCTTTCGTAGTCTTAATCTTGTATAAAGACATTTATTCACGTAACCAAAAGCCCTTGGTTGTAGTTTGTACGATATCTGGCTAGCTAACCTAGCTAGCTGACTAGTTTGCTGTTGGCAACGTTAGCTAGCTAACATAGCTGGCTAACTTTATTGCGGTCAAATAATGTTGCTACAACAGTGACATTATAAACCAAAGGTCAGGCGGCGTCAAAGGTATGTGACATTTTATCGTGACAGTTAAGCAGGGTTTTATAACGTAAGAATCATTGAACGCTGCGTTATAGCAAACTAATCAGCTGTTGATGCTCAATACAAATGTCCGCTTACGTTTCCCCACTGCACATTCACGCTGTTTGATTGATTTATTTATATATATATATGTGTATGTATATGTATGTATCTGTGTGTTAGATAGATGGATAGATAGATTGATGGATTGATTTTAGGTGAGTAATTGCAGTGTACTGTAAGAGATGTAGAGAGAAAAAATTGTATTGAAGTACAGGTTCCAGAGAAATAGCATGAAAGAGGTACATCACACAAATATGCATATATAGCGTGTTTGTGTTTATGTATAAATGTGTATATTTTTGTTTGACTGTTCATGTATGTAAATACATGAATGTGTTGTATTGTGTGGTGATTGTTTCAAGCACAAATGGATATTATAAAATTATTTTATTCCATGCATTGTAAACAAAATTGTTGATGCTAATTGTTCAATGTTTAACTTGGTGCCAGGCTGTGTAAAGCAGAGAAGGACTTGAGGGATTAGCACATACAGGGTCTTTGTGTCACTATTTGTCCCCCACCCACCCCCAACGCATCAGTTTCCTGCTGGCCTTCATCTATGACCACCGCCATGACCGCTCAAAGAGAGTCCGACGCAGTGAGTAATCTGCTTTGCTTAATTCAATTACATTTATACAGTTCTCTAATTGTGGAATTAGAAAATATGAAATGAAGAGCCTAACTGGACTTGCATCTAACATGCATATTAAAGTAAACTTTACACCGCATTCCACATTATTATGCAAATTTCACTTAAGTGTCAAAGATTTAACTTTGTTTTTCAATTAAACTCATGGATGGTATTGTCTCGGCTCTTTGGATCACTGAAATCAATCTCAGACACCTGTGATAATTAGTTTGCCAGGTGAGCCCAATTAAAGGAAAACTACTTAAGAAGGACGTTCCATATTAAGTAGGCCACAGGTTTCAACCATTATGGGAAAGAAAAGGGATCTCTCTCTGCTGCCGAAAAGTGTCAAATAGTGCAATGCTTTGGACAAGGTATGAAAACGATAGATATTTCATGAAAACTTAAGCGTGATCATCATACTATGAAGAGATTTGTGGCTGATTCAGAGCACAGATGGGTTTGTGCAGATAAATGCATAATGAGGAAGGTTTCTGCCAGACAAATTCATCAGATTAAGAGAGCAGCTGCTAAAATGGCGTAACAAAGCAGCAAACAGTATTTATTTGAAGATGCTGGTGCCTCTGGAGTCTGGCGAACCTCAAGTTGTAGGATCCTCCAGAGGCTTGCAGTTATGCATAAACCTACTATTTGGCCACCCCTAACCAGTGTTCACAAGCAGAAATGGTTGCAGTGGGCCCAGACATGCATGAAGACTAACTTTCCAAACAGTCTTGTTTACTGATGAGTGCCATGCAAACCTGGATGGTCCGGATGCATGGAGTAGTGGACGGTTGGTGGATGGCCACCATGTCCCAACAAGGCAGCGACGTCAGCGAGATTGTCATGTTTTGGGCCGGAAACATGGGGAAAGAGAGCTGGTAGGTCCCTGAAGGTGTGAAAATTGCCTTGGCAAAGTGTATAGAGTTTGACTGACCACTTTCTTCCATGGTACAAAAAGAAGAACTGTGCCTTCCGTAGCAAAATCTTTATGCATGACAATGCACCATCTCATGCTGCAAAGAATAGCTCTGTCATTGGCTGCTATGGGCATAAAAGGAGAGAAACTCATGGTATGGCCATCATCCTCCCCTGACCTCAACCGTATTAAGACACTGAGTATCAAGCAGAAGATCTGAGGGAGGGAGGCAGTTCATATCAGAACAGCAGCTCTCAGAGGCTGTTCTGACATCCTGCAAAGAAATTCAAGCAGAAATTCTCCAAGAACTCAAGTTCTTTTGTGAAGGTGTTATCAAAGAAGGGGTCCTATGTTAACATCTAACTTGGCCTGTTAAGGTTTTTATGGAAATGGCTTTTGATTTCAGTAAATGTGACTTCTTAATGCTGCAAATTCAACAAATGACCATTTTCAGTTCTTTACCACCTTTAAAATGTTTTGAAACTTTGTTGTGCATAATTTGGAACAGTGCATTTTCAGTTTATTTTTGAGAAAGTAATCGGGGGGGCGGTTTGTTCAATAAAATTCATTTTATGCTCAAACGGATGATGACTTGAAAATGATAGTCATTTGCATTGACCATTTAGGATAATCAGAGAAAGATCATTTGCATAATTTGGAATGCAGTGTACATATTTATCTTGAAATATAAATGTCTCAATGTTTATTTGATTAATTTTAATAACAAAATACCAAAATCTTGATTTGCATTTATTGTGACGAGAAATGGCAGTACTTCACTTTCAGGAATTAAGAAGTTTCTGCATTCTCAGTACCCACTTCAGCTCTGACATGCTCTACTTTCTCATTCCTAATATTCTTCAGTTCACTGAGTTGCAACATGTAGGCCTGTAGTGCCATCCATACTTTCTTTTATGGTTTAAAGGCTATTGCTAGTGACTACAGATTAAAATTCTCTAGGTATTTAAAGGAAAGAGTACTTTTTAATTACAAATGTTACAGCTATTCATTATCATATTAATGGTGAATTTATTGATATTTTGACTCTGGTAGGGGGAGCACTGGTCTTTTGATCAGCTTTTGCCTAATGTTTGTAAACAGACTGCTGCCATGACATCGTATGTTGTGACCTTTCTTCTAATCCTTGATATCCCTTGACTAAAGTCAAATTGCTTTGCATTTTCCAGAGTAAGGGACTGGGGGGTGGTGACCTAAATTTCAGCAGAAGTACCCAGTGGTGTGCAAATGGGAGCTGTTGCTTGAGCAGGGTTAAAGGATGTGATATGAAAAGAAGTGTAATGTTTTGAACGTGTCGGAGAGCTCCTTATGGACATGGTCATTATTGAGGACCGATTTTTAGAATTGGCACTACCTAGGTCATGACTTGTGCTTCTTTCATAGTCCAATAGGTAGCATCTGTGGATTGTGTATTAAGATTGTTAGATAGCTGTACTAGGAATGCTGACTAGATTTGTCAGTGTGAGTGCACCAAAAAGGCTTGTTTTTCTGTAACACAAACTGGTTTTGTTGCTTTGGTCTTTGGTAGCTTTAAGCAGCTAGATGGGAAGTTCACTTCTCTCACTTCTCCTTTCTTATTTTTCAGGCAGACCATAGATCACGAGTCATTAGTTGCAGTTTTATGCATCTTCATGGTTCTTCGGGGGGGGTGTTCTATTTTGGCCATGCTCTGTGTGCAGGAGCTAATGCTAGCAAGTGGCTTTTAACCAAGCAGTGCCAAGACCAGCTGGCTTACCTTTTTCCAATCCCCTCCACCTCTCACCGCTGCATGAATCTGAACGAATGCATTTAGTCCCAGCCAAGCCTTGCATACATGGTGTGGGTGATGTCATGTTTAAACCGAGGACTCATTGAAAACTGGGAATGGCATGGAAAAAGTACATTTAAACTCGGGGGGGAAGGAAAAACAGCTGAACAAGGGAACTCTTTGAACAGCTGAACTCTTTGAATTCTGTAGGTTACTCTTAAAGCATAGCACAGACCCTGTTCCTTTTCTCATTTTATTTCAGGAGCTCTATTAAGGTCTGCTGGTACCTAGCCTCAATCTGTAGTACGCCACCCCCTACGGAGCAGAGCATTGTGCAAATACGACCGCTTTTATTAGGTTCCCTAATGCAAATAATATACCTTAAACTACCATCATCTCCACTGTCTGCTTTAATGTTGTGCAGATGGCTTTCTATTCCATGATGAAGCACCTTTGCTCAGTGGTTGTGCTAAACTGGATGTCTCATTTTAGGGCTGCCAGTCCTTCACTTTTTTTAGTTAGTACAGCACAACCAATCAAGTTTCACTCTGCTCAGTGCAGTTGTCGTGGATTCACAACTTTTCAGTACTCAGGACTGCTGGATTGCTGATTGAGTGGACCTTGATGTGAAGAGCACAAGGAGGTATATGGCAGGGTGTGGTGTGGTTATGGCTCCAGCATGCATGCTGGTTCCATAGGTTGCTTGTTGCTTAGCATTACATGAGTCATGTCATCCTTGTTGCCATTTTGTTTCAGTGCTGTAATTTGGGTCCATGAGGTCTCCCAGCTGGATGTGTTCTTGACTGCTTGTGATAGTCCCACCATCTTTATTGTTGTTAATTATTATTGTTCTGCACTTCAGAGGTGTTTTTAATGGTATTCAGACAGCTGCTTTTCCCCCTGCATATCAACCAGCTTCTCACCTGCAGACGCATCCTCCTAATAACTGGGACACTTGGGGTTATTGCATTAGGGTGACAACCTGGGGGGAAAAGGAGGGTGGGGTGGAAGTCCTTCCAGTTACACCATAGGGCAGGAATGCTTCCTCTTGGCCCCACCCTCTCTGCACTGTCACCGTGGAGATGCCCATTTAACAGGAAGCTTCAGATGACACTACCAATTTCACCTCCTCAACAGCTAAGGCAGAAACCTAATTAGGAAGGACTGTCTTGTTTCTGTAGATTCCCCTGGCTGTACAATGAGTGCAAGTGGAAGGGTTATGTGATGCTTAAAAGCTGGCTGGGCGCAATGGAAAAGTATTTGCCCTCTCTTGGGGAGTTTGCTAGTTCAAGCCTCATTGATGCTACTGCCATTTGTGGCTGGAAGGCTAAATTGCCACTGCACTCTGGGTGGGGGGGATAGCATTCCTCTACCCCCGTACCCCCGGCATTCAATGCCCCCATCAAGCCAATTGTGGACTTGTGTGTTCTTGATTGTTGACGAGTGCAGTAAGTGCTATCTTCCGAGTGCATTGGCCTGGCCTCTATTGCAGTATGAACAGCCATTCAAAAATGTGGTGCTTGGTTTCACGTGTCTCGCTTGCTGCACCTTCCATGGTTTGTTGTTCTTATATGACTGGGAATGCTTGGCAATTGGCATAATGACTATATGGGGGTGGGGTGGATAAATTGGAAAGGGGGAGCCAAAAAAGTAAGCCTGGGCCAGAGATTTTAAGATGTTCATTCCCTGTCCTCCTTTCACTGATTCCAGGTGAGCTTGCGTCTGATCCTTGTGAGTGGGAAGACTGAGGACTTCACCTTCTCTCCCAATGACTCGGCCACGGATATTGCACGCTATGTCTTTGAAAACTGGCCAACAGGTAAGCTAAACTGCATATGCATTGCACGGGTGGACAACATATTGTTTCGCTTAATTTAAAAGTCCTCAGAAACAGAAGGCAATAATTCACAACTGCAGTTTTAATTCCCCTTTCATGTTAGTTGCCACTGACTGCAGTCATTAAGCATCCATTTAAATTTAGAGGGGAAAAAAAACCATCATCTTAACAGTAGTTCTCCTGCATGTGTTCATATGGTGAATCTGTCAGAAGGCATTCAGCAATGGACAAGTGCTCTGTTGCCATGCACTGCTCCTGTTAGTCTGGTAGGATCCTATTGTGCAGCTTGTGAATAAACACTGTGCTTGTGTTCCTTTACAGGCTGGGAAGAGGAGCAGGTGAGCAGTCCCAGTATCCTGAGACTCATCTTCCAGGGACGCTTCCTGCATGGCAATGTCACACTAGGAGGTGAGCTACTCACAGTTCTTAACTCCTTCAGAAACATCCTCTTTTCCAGGTGGTGGTGTCATCCATTTTTGTCTCTCTGCCCCCCCCCCCTTTTTTCTTTGAGTGGAATTAAAATATTTTTTGGCACACATTCATCTGCTGCTCTAAGATACTTTTTAATAGTGCATTTAACCTCTTGTGATGACTCCCAGGTAAACTAGTATCTGTATACTGTGCCTCTTTTTGAACAGCTCTGAAGTTGCCCCCTGGCCGAACAACTGTCATGCACTTGGTTGCCAGAGAGACACTGCCAGAACCCAACTCTCATGGTAAGAGCTGGACTGTCCCCATTGGCAACATCGTGTGTGTGTGTGTGCGCGCGCCTGCCTCCTAAGCAGCTCTGCATCTGAATAAAGGAAATGGACATTTTTGAGAACCTATGCCAGGTAGCCCCTGGCCTTGTTGGGTTTTAATCTTCCAACCGAACCATTTATTGTAGCTTCCTTAGCAAACCGTGTGGTTGCTGTGACATTTCAAATGATTGTTTTTTTCAAAATAATTGGTGCCCAGTTGCCTACATTTGATGTACAAGATTGGACATATTTAGGAAGCAGATTTTGATGAATTGACCTTTTGCCTCCTTTGGGACAGGGTCCTGAGCAGCAGTGTAATTGGCTACATTACCGTAGGTTAGGGTGCATTGTCTCTGGAGCCTGATGGGAGGTATTGTTAGGGGCGGTGCTTTGAATCAAATTTTGTAGCATGGTAACTCGAGATATAAAGTACATTCTTATTGATGGTGTGAGATTAAAATATTTTAAATCCTAAATAAGTCATGAGTGCCATTATTACAGCTTGTAACAAAAAGTAATTTTTCTCCACTCAGAGAATGACATGTACAAGAGATGTGTAGTCTGGGATGATTAGATGCATATCCTTCTAAATATGTCACAAAGTGGCTTTGGAAACTCGAGATTGTAGTCCATATAGAGACTTTGATGCTTTATTTTCAGTTTGTAAAGAGTGTCTAAACTTTGCTTAGTATTCAAAGAGAAGCATGTCAAACAATAGCAAACATCAGTTTGAAGGCACCTCATGTTTCCCGCTGTTGATTTCTCACTAGCCACTTTAACGGAGGGTAGAGGTTTCTAGTAGTCACCAGTGGGCACTGTCTGTCCATAGCTCTACATCTGGTGGGACATTTTTGGGTGTTGGACCACTATTAGCCCACTGAGGGATAAGATAATAATTGATCCTCATACCCATAGCCATGCCCCTACCATGTTAGTATTAATGTTGCATCTAAATAATATTTGAGAAACACGACGATGACCCGGCATCTAAATAACGGACGACAACAACATAGATTTAATTTATGAGCATGTTTTGGGTATTCTCAGTACTTTTAGAACAGTAATGAACTGTGTGATGGTGATTTTGTGGTACACTGTGTTTTTCAGCTTTTTAAGCCAACCCCAGCAAAGCTAAATATCAGGACACTTGTGTATTGCTAAAAGAGTGAGTGTGCTGGTGATGTATTTTTGACCCACCCTATTTTTGTTAGCCTGTTTGTTTGTTTTACATTATGATCTGATTTGACTTTCACTCTCAAGGCTACATAAAAACAAAGCCTAATAGGAGGAGTATGTAGTGGGTTTATTATTAGGTGTCACTTGGCCCTTTCCTTATGATGTTTTCTATATTTATTTTAAGGCCAAAGGAACCGGGAGAAAACTACAGAAAGCAGCTGCTGCCTATTGCTGTAAACAGAAGAACGATCAACCCACTGCTCCCACAAACACGCCTCCTCTGCCCTGCCACCTTCCTCTGCTTACCAATCAATGTGATTGATGAACAGCTTGGGGGTTCAAACTGATTTCTGTTCATTTAGTTGATTTAATCCTGTACAGTGGCTGGTACCTTTCTGTGCCAAGTAATTGATTCTGTTTTGCTTTTTTTTTGGTTGCCAAAATTTCTTTGCTTAGTCAGGTCATAAGAATTTGTACATAGCCATAGAAAATGTACATTTAATAGAAAATGAATGGCAGTAACATGGAATACCTGGATCACCGAAAGGCAGTTGACAACTAGGAATTCTGCATCCTGGAAAAACAGGAGCCATCTAAGGAATTCGGTGTGCTTGGGTGAAAATCTGGAGGTCCCCTCTTTCTGATTGGAAATGGATTTCGAACTGGCTTTGCTTTATAAATGCTGGCTGCATTTTAGACTCATTTCTGATCATGAAGTCAAGCGCAGTATGTGTGTGGCAGGCCTTGGAATTACATTTGACTCAGATCTTGCCCTCTGGGGCATCAATTGTTCCGCTGTGACCTGGACAGTACATGACAAAGCATCACTCCTCAACATGATCTCCACCACCTGCTGTGAAGACCTTTTTTGCTTCATACATGTAGGACCAGTATAGAGGAGCTGATGGCACATGCCATGACCACCCATGTTTGCCTTTTGGCACAGGACCAAGTGGTCGTTTGAACCTAGTTGAGAGGCACTTTTTTTTTTTAATTTTTTTATTTTATTTTATTTTTTTATTTTATTTTATTTTTTTTTTTTTTAAACAGTTGTTTTGATCTGTGCATGCCCTAGTGTAGTGTTTTCTTACCCTGGGTGTGTACCTGTCGTCTTGGAAAACTGTTCACCTCTTATGTGCTTAAATAGTGAAGGCCCCTCCCACTGAACATTGCGTGAAAAGGTTGTCAAATGTGCTTGATCTTGAAAAGGCATTTGGTCCAGGCAGGAGTTCAGTCTGCAACCTCATTCGCCTAATCAGACTGTCTGCCCACGCATCCCGAGGAATGGCCATCACCAGCCAGCTTAAGGAATAGGATAAGGGAAGTATCGGAGGGCTCCTGTGTGAACACCTCGCCCATAGGTACTACACCAGAAGCACGGTTGATGTCTGGCGAGGGCAAAGATGAGTGAACAGGAGATCGACCCTTAATTCCCGCCAAACCCCAAACTTGGGTGTTTTAATTCCTAATGTTTGTATGCTTTCTGTATTTTCATTTGCTTCTAATTGTGGAGAATTAATATTATTAATAATGGAATTCTTAAAAAAAAAAAAAAAGGACTTTGTAATCTTGTCAGTGTAGTTCAGATTTTAATTAGTAGACATTTAATGGCTGACTGTGTGTGTGTGAGATTTTGGGGGAGGGATGGCATGAATGACACAGGAGAACAGATCAGCCGTGAGTGTGTTGAGGAAATGGTCCTGACTCTCTCCTTTTGAGTGGCCACCCTTCAGTGAGTGAGTTTTAATCATGACTGCTGTGGAATTGGCTTCACAATATTAAATGTAAAAATACAATCTGCTTAAAAGCCTGTATTATAAATTAATTAAAAAAAATCTTTGAAGTAATCTCATGGCCTTTTCTGTTTTATTTTTCATTTTATTTTTTTAGCACACCATGTTCATTACTCTTACAAATTATGGATGACTTCTCAAAAACGTGTGCTGACGAGGCGTCTGGACTCCCCTCGCCCAGCTTCAGTCTCTAGATGGCGGTGTTGGTTTAGTTTTCTAAGCAGATGATTCATGGTCCTAACCTACACCCTCATTAACAGTCTCCTCACTGCAGCTGAGAGCAGGCCATAGTCAGCCAGTGTTTTAATACTGGTTAGAGTGAATGATGTTATTACATTCAGGCCTTACTATATGTGCATATTATATATGCACTACATGACAAAGTATATGGACACCCTGCTTAATGATCATGTTCAGGTGTTTCAACCACACTGCTTGCTCACAGGTGTATAAAATAAAAAAAACCATGGTTATGAAATCTGTCACTGGGGATAGAATGGTTTGCACTGAAGAGTTCAGTGACATTAAACATGGCATGGTCATAAGATTTGCCACAGGTCCTGCTTGGTATTTCCTCTTCACTAGTAAGGGTTATTGTCAAGTTAAAATGTTTAAGAACAAGAACAGTTCAGTCAAGAAGCAGTAGTCCAGTAGACCCGGAAGGTCAAATGAGTGCTGATGTGTACAAAAATTACCCATCCTCTGTTGCATCCCTCATTTAAGAGTTTTGAACTGAATCTGGAAACGTCAGCACACGAACTGTGCATCTGGAGCTTTGTGAAATAGGTTTCAGTGGCCGGGTAACTGCACGCAAAGCTATGATCACTATTCACATTACCAAGCACAGTGTAATGGAGTGGTGTAAAGCTTACTGCCACTAGACTCTGGAGCGTTGGAATTCTCTGGAATGATTAATCACATTTCACACTTTGGCAGTCTGATGGACAAATCTATGATTGTTGGATGCTAGGAGAGTGCCCTCTACTGGGATGCCAACAGTTAAATTGGTGGAAAAGAGACAATAATATGGGCTAAATCCCTTAATTCCAGTGAAGGTTAATGTTAATGGTACAGACCACATGGTATTTTTAGACAATAGTATGCTTCCAGCTTTGTGTTTAGGGAAGACATTTTCATGCCTCAGCATGACTGTGCCACTGTGCAGTCCATAAAGACATGTTATGAATTTGGTATGGTCTGAATAGAGCCCTGACTTAAATCCCTTAGAAAAGTTTAGGCATAAATTAGAATGTCAGTTGTAAGCCAGATTTCTTGTTCAGCATCATCCCCTGACCTTAGAAATGTGCTGTTGGCCATCAATCCCCATAGATGCAGAGACCCTAGCTGCAAAAGAGAGGGGACTACAACTCTGTGTTAATGCCCATAGTTCTGGAATAGGATGCCCAACAGGCTCATGTAGGTGTGATGATCAGTTGTCTAAGTACTTTTGGTCATTCTCACTAGACCATAATTTGTTTTCAACGTTAGAATGGTCATCAATGTTTGTGGATCATCGAGTAAAGAATGTGCTAAATATATCTCCGAAACTGGCCCATCCCTTTTTTAAGTTGGCAGTGTGAGACTCTGATAACATTGTTATGAGAGAGCAACGTAATCTTCTGTCCCTCTCTGTTTTGTTTTTTTTTGTGGTTTTTATTACTGCTTTCCTGATTAAGTACATTTTTTCCCTATTTTGATGGATCCTTTCATTATGTACAGCTGAGAGGTTTCCAGTTGACATTGGCAAAGAAGGATGAGGAATGGTCCAAGCCATCTATTCAGGCACAAATCTCCTTGTAGTTAAGTACGAATGCTTGTCCTGTTCTCTTACTCTTAGTACACACTCAGCAAACAGTGCTGAACAGCAATAAAAGAAAGTTGTTTATTTCTAATGAACAGTAGAATGTACTCTCTCTCTCTCTCTCTCTCTCTCTCTCTCTCTCTCTATATATATATATATATATATATATATATATATATAAAGACAGAGAAAATATTTAAATTATTTTTCATATAGTGATCATTGGGTAGGTTGTCAGTTGGAGTCTGTGACCTAATTGCTTTCAGCTTGGCCTGCGTGAGCTCATAATCTCCAGAACCTTTGTTGAAACGTTAATATGCTTCACCCGTGTAGGGTCAGGCCTCTGTGGTCTGTGTGTGAGGGAAGAACAAAGTGCAGGGTTAACTTTAAAAGAATGAGCAACCAAATGCCTTTGTGCAGACATGGGTCATGGGGGATTTGGACTGGAGCCCTGGGAGTGATGGGCCAGCTGCTTCACTACTCAGCTTCCTCTCTATCTCTGTGTTTTGGCATGGGGATCCCAGAAGGGGGGAAAAAAAACCATCTTAGTGACCTGCTGTGGTATAACTTCTTTAACCCTGGGAGACCCTTCTTTTTATTCTTAAAGGACGTACCTCTCTAGGGATCCATAATACAGCCTGATGGAAAATGTAAGGCACCATGTGTAAACTCATTAAAGGTTCTAGATGTTTGGAACCTGACACCAACAGAGGTTTTTGACATTGCTCATTGCCAAATTCCCTCTTTTCCCCTTCCTGTCTTAGGACAGGCTGAACAGTCTTATGCTGTCAGATTTGCTGATATTAAAAACAGCTGTCTGTCTATACATAATAGGCATATTCACAATTGATTAACCTGAACTTCTGTTGCTTCTAGTCAGTGCCTACTATGACTTATCTGGGAACCATGAGGTGGCAAGGAAGAATTCAGCTGAAATCGGTAAGAGGTTTAATGGTTTTTGAAAAGATATGGGGACCAATATCTTTGCAAGAAAGTGTTTGCAAATGTGTGAGTGGTGTCATTCTCTTTGCACCCTGGCACAGCTGGCCTGCTCATGGGAGAGTTTAGTGGATCCACGTGTCTTAGATGTGTGAGTCCCTTTTGCGAGTGCACTAAAGGTCACTGTCCAGGCAGTGTGAAACTGCTTACCACTCAACTCAGCTCTTCCAGGTCCTTCCCTGGTCATCTCTTCTGTTCCTAATCAGAAAACAAAAACCCAGACACAAGTTCATGTGGCTGTGGTTTTCCATAGGAATGTCTGTAAAACTGGAGGCGTAACGGTTCCTCACGGTTCCTCTGCTTTCCCAGCCAAGCAGCAATGTCGGTGAGCAGTGCAGCGCTGAGTTACAATTCATGTTTTAGTTGGCTGTTTGTTTTAAAAGGTGGTCCCCTAAGTTCTATAACCTACCACTGAAAGGAGTAACCGGACAGAGAGCTTGAGGAGAGAGGTGCTTTAAACAACACATACTCTGGGTCAACTGGAATGGAAAACGAGAGCAAAGAGTGGCTAACGTTCCTTGCCATCTAAAATTATTTCAGAGACAAGTGCGTCAATGCCTTCTGGATGAAAGAATTTGTTGACTTCAAATGTGCAAATGATGCTAAAAAAAAAAAGTGAATGATTTCATGCCATGGCCACCACTCTTATCAAGGTCTTTTCTCCTCTAGAGAATGTGTCACCTTCAGTTAACTTCATCATATTATAAGTGGTTTTGATGCTTTGTAATATTATAACTTTTTATCTCAGTGATGTCTTTACTCAGAGGTATACAGTATATAAAGCTGTAGAGTGAACACATTGAGGTAATATGTTTGCTAAATATCTGCCTTCTACATTCTCAACCAAATCCATTGGTATAATTATTGTCAGCTTTGTCTGCATACTTTGTTAGGCCCCTGTTATTACAGCACATGCCCAAGTGTGTCACTGAAAGTGGTAAACACAATTTTTGTACTTCTTTTATGCAGGACTTGGAAGACTATCATGCTCTCTTATACTTCTAAAGTTATAGTTTTAATTCATTGCATCTTCATCCTTCCTTTAAGTTGCTTGTCTGACAGCCTGCGGTTCTGGCATGCTTTCAGTGTATCAATCTTGTGCCAGCTGTGAAGTTTTTTTTTTTTCTTTCAGAGGGGGGATATCTGGGAATTATTATTAGGAATTATTAAGGGACTAATTTCCTGCGGAACTTGCTTTGTCAGTTGTAGGTATAACAAAAGGACATGGATTAGTTTGTGCTACAATTATTCTTTATCATCATGCAAATAATTCACGAGTTTGTTTTTCAAGGACTGTGCCAGATGTATGCTTGCCAGTCCTGCAAAAGTGTAAGTGGACAACAGAAGAAAGTGTTGGTGCTACAACTAATCTTATATGTACCTTCTCAATGTACAATAATGGGGCCAAATCAATTGATATTGTATAAAATCACCAAGGACGTATGGCAATTTGATAGTAGCCGATGTGGCTAAGCAGCTGACAGCTGGCTATGGCTAAACTTTAGCCATAAGATTATGCATCAATCAAACATGCACGTTAATGCACAAAACCTCAGACAGATATGTCAGCTGAATTATTTCCTTTCTGAGAAAACTGCTGTGTTTCAATTTTTCATAACCCGGCTATGTTCTGTCTAGAGTTGTGTTTACAGACAAGTATAAACCCTTAGCACATATAATTTTTAATATTGAATAAGAAACGTTCCACTGCTTTTACAAAGCATGTGTTTTTTGTTGTTTTGTGTGTGTGTGCATTTTGTGAGACACTCAGATGAATGCTAATTTGTTCTGCATGAGTGTAAACATGACTCAACCACTGTGTTTGTGACAGACAAGAGAGATTTATGCTTTCTGTTTGCATCTTCTCCGTGCGTCATTCTCGTTCTGTAATATAGGGACATTCCCTGAGTAATTCAGCTCCATTGCCAGTTGTCCATACATGCATCCAAATAGGAATTTGATATAACCATGTTGCTGTTGGGAGTGGTTTATTAAGGCTATTATGGCTTTGTGGATGTGTTAGTTAGGTTTGCCTGGCAGATTAATGGAAGTGTGGTTTGGAATGGTACATTCTGAATTAAGCCTGAGCTGTTTTGAGTTATAAGCCACTTTTTACACTTTTGGTTGGTTCTATGAGTCTCGCCTCTACCTATTACTCTCCAGACCCCTAGCATACCAATAGAAAATACTAAATTAGCAACCTGTATGAGTTTATGACCATTCAAAACCAAGGGCTGCCAATGTTTGAAAATGCTGGCACTTTGACCTTTTTTTCTTTTCATTTTTTAATGATAGCCTCGGTTGGGATCTTGCTGATATATGTTGCATATGAGAGCAATTTATAATGCAATCCACTGGATTCCTTTTTTGAGTTGTAGTTCTTGTAAGTGTGATATCTTGTATCGCACGATTGCCTGCACATGCAACTGCCTGACTTGCTGTACTATGCGAAAGGACAACAGATCCTGGCTAGTGTTGATGATCTGTGCGGCACAGGAGGGAACTCGTTCCTCACAGGATGGGGAAGCAAAAGAGTCTGTCTATGTTGTTTGCTTAGTTGTTTAGTGCAATGTGAAATCTTAAGATTAAACTGAGTGTGGAGTGTATGTATGTGGAGGAAGACTGTGCGCCACAGAGCAGGAGTATCTACTTGTATCTACTTGAGTTTTCTTTTCCAAAAACAATGAATTAGCAGAATTCTTGCCATCTTTTTTGTTCATGAGAGTCAAGGTTTCCTCAGATCCTGACCTGAGTTCCTGGCACAGCAGCCAGTTTGCTCAGTAGAGAGTGTGCTGATGGTTTGGAGGCTGCTGAGTCCTCAGACCTTACTCCAACTTTGAGGCCTCCTGGGATGCTGCAAGCCTGCCGTCCCAACTAAAAGGGTAGCATGCAGTTTGGAGCAGGAATAAAGAGAGGGAAGAGCTCATCCAATGGTCCAGGAGAAAAAAACCTATTTGAGTGTTGTGTCTTAAGACCTGTAAAAAGTCAGAGAGAAAGAGAGCAATGCCATACATTAAACTGAGGAGGATGATGTTTCAGAGTTCCGACATTGCCTGAGATTTGGAGAGTATGGCTCAAATCTAGACTCAGCTGTGGTTCATAAAGCACTTGGGCAAATCTTAAAAAGTCAATGATTTCAGAAGAATGAAACCAGATGATATTAATAAAAGTGTCTGCTGTCTCTCTCATTATTATCAAAGTCTTTATCATACCCATTCCCTTGGTATGTGTTAGGTATCATTCGGATTATTCCCTACCAAAGCTTTATTGGGCCACATCACCTTTATATTTGATAAGGAAATTGCTACACCTAGTTTCCTCTAATAGATGTCATTTTTTTTCAATGGTGTGGTTTAGCTCAAAACTATCTATCCTGTTTGCTTAAGTGCATGTTTGGGGGGTTCCCTGTTTTTATATACTTGGAGTACTAATTCTGTTCTGTTTCAAAAAATGATATATAACTGCAGAAACATTTGTCATTCTGAAAGAATGGCATCTATCAAACATCATTTGTGTACAATGTAATGAATACATGCACACATCCATGGCAATTCTGAGATTTCAAATCTGTGTCGCTGTAAAACATGTCAAGACTAGTCTGCTATGAAAGAACGAGCTCACTTGAGCTGACAGGACAGTCTAATTTTTCCCTGTTCCAAAAATGTGTTAGAAGTTTGAGTTTTATAGGCTCTGAATTAAGGTAGGTGAGAGGCCATTTCATGTTTCGCCTTCACCTGCATCCAGCATTTGTTTCACGGCAGCAGTGACCTTTGGGTATTGGTTTTGTAGTTTAAAGACAATAAGGTTTGCCCTCGCCTTTGGAGTTATGAAAACACATTCATCAAACATTCTCACACTTCAGTATCAGCCCTGAAGCTATGTGTAACCTTAAACAGTTAATCACTGTTCCTGGCCAGGTGGTAGCCTCTGATAAGTCTATGGAGGAAGCCATTCTGTTCTGTCATATCCATACAAAGATAAGAAACTCCCTGCTGTAAGTCAGTGGTCACAAATCTTCTCTGTATTTTTTTCTATTCAGTGTCTCATAATTTGTATATTATGAGACGCTCAATAAATTTGTTTGGTAAGTGCATGGCTTTATGGTTGTGCATTCTTTAAGTACTGTAAAAGTTTTCAAAGGCAACTGGACAAATACTTTGTCCAGATAAGGTCTTGCACAGTTATGTACCATGATACAAAATCAAAGTGTCTCAATTGTATCCTCATTCTTTCTGGACACTAACCATAACAAAGAAGAAAAGCCACACTTTTGAAGATGTTTGCTTTGACAATGTTACACTCACACTTTACCCAGCACGCTACCAATGATATTTACTTGCATTTGAGAGAGACTTTTAGACCATCTTACCTATTTATCAGTATGACAGTACATATACATGTGCTTCTTGGGAATCAAACCCATAAGGTTGATGTTACTAGTACCATGTTGTGCTCTACAAAAATAAATCTATAATACCTTTGGCCATGATGGGTTTGGGTCTGCCCTTAACTGGGATGATACCTGGGGTCAGGAGTGTTCAGTCTCACCATCTTAATCCTCAGGCTATTGTGGGACATTTAGGAAGTGTTGTGTAATAGCAGCTGCTTTACATTTATGCTCCTGTGGATAAGAAATGTCTGTGGATCTGGACAGACTCTTGGACTCCAGGGCTTACTGCTCATGATGCTCTCCTGGCTGCGGTCCTCAATAACTGAGTGCAGCAGATGAGATTTATTCCTCCTCATTATTCACCTTAAAGGTGCCGAAAGAACTGACGCTGTGTGTCATAAGTTGATTTTTTAATTTTTTATTTTTATCTGCTACTAAGTCTTTTCTCAGATCCTGTTCATGTATGTTTGATAGTCAGTTGCAGTAAGGCATGCTCATCACCATGTTTCAGCCTGTGCTGGTCACGAAGCCTTAGGCAACCCTTGTCTCTAGTGAACGTGAATATTTTTGAGCTCAGCTGAAATGAGATAGTAGTGCCAGAGGCTGAACAACAGGATGAGCAGCTGCAGCCCAGTCTTTCCATCACTTCCAAATGCTAAGGGAGTCTTTCACATTTTTCTCATTCTAGACCAGTGTAACAGTTCTATGATTCTGCACACCATCTCCAACCAGGCCAAATAAGACCTTGAGACATGATGAAAACCACAAAGTAGGACCTTTGTTGCACATCGTTGCATCATGTAATCACACTGGTGAACTGCAGACACCACAGCTGGTTTATGTGTGGTTTGGTAGTGGTACTGTTTATCTGGCATGAGTTACTTAACCTGGTGAGACCTGGACTATGTTGTGTGTATTTGTTTTTGTTTTTTTGTTTTCCCTGTTGATAACTAACAGCACCTCATAACAAAGGAAACCAAGTACTGTCAACAGGAAGGCACATGTAAAAACTAGGTCTTCCTGGGAAGATATGTGGGTTTATTCTCAACATTTAGTTTATTTTGAACATTTCACAACTCCAGCGTGCTTGTATGAGAATGCATACATAAGGACATAAGGTCTCTTTAAGGGCAGGATTACTGAGTTACATGTGTGCCACAATCCTTGGTCACTATCCGAGATCAATGATAAAATGTGTAACAGGTTCAACAGTTCCATAGGTCATGAATTCTATAATGTTGTTTGGATTCTGCTGATATCTTGTGGCGTCTGTACTGAGAGGAGTGCGTCTGACTGGTTGCTTGCACAAAGGCCAGGTCATCTGTGTCTTTTTGTTGGATTCACTAGTTGAAAATGACTGACTGCTCCATCCCCAGAATGGGAACAGTCACACCACTGCACTTCTAGTTGTCCAACCAATACTGAAATCAGGACAACGTGTGCTGTGGCTTGTTTTCTTGGGCACTAATATGGAGGGAGAGGAACAATTTGGTTGCAGAGAATATGAACTTTTATATTAAGAATAAGTATGGAGAGGAAAGATACAAAACAAAACAAAAGGCATGATAGGGGCATAGAAGCAAATTGATATGACCTACAAACCTTATGAAGACAGCCGTTGCCTCTGAGCAAAGCCCAGGTAAATGTGTTTTCAGTTCACTTCTTTTATGATTCAAGGCCCAGTTCTGGTTAGCCGATGTTTAAAGCCCACTTCAAATCCACCAGTCCAAATGTAGCCATTTCAGAATGACCATTCTCTTTTCCCAGTGTGGTAAATGGTGCATGACATTAAGGTATTACTGGTCTTTGCAGATTTATTAACATACATAGAGAGAGTCTCACTGCTAGTATAGGCCTTCTATCGAACTCCTCGTTTTTACAGAGCAGCCTTTCTGTTTTTCTAAGCTTCTCCCAAATAGATTCCTGCTGTCAGGGACTGCGGTGATGATTCCTCCACCATGTTTTCTTTGGCGCAGCGCTGGATGTTTCATACCTTGCTCATATCGCCCTAGTATAGGCATGTATTAGCGATGCCTCAGATTTGAGACTGGTCTCCCTGGTGATTACAGCCTGCAGGAGCAGTGCATGCTGGGTAGCAGCATCCTCTAGATAACGCCTGTAATTAGGCAGTTGACAGATGTGGCAGATTTGCCTGACCTCAGTTTCAAAGTAGAACATTAAAGCTTTTTCGCAGTACAGCTTTAAATCAGCACTAGAGCAAGTGCTTGTAAATAAAAAAAATTATTTCATCAAATAACTATCAATAAGTCTCACTCCATCAGTCATTATTTAAAGATGGTAGTGCTACTACTAATGCCAGCATGCAGTTAAGACCTTTAAAAATGGCATCTGCAGCATGTAGCTAGCTTGTGTGTTTTTTCACCTTCTTAAACAAGTAGCAAGAATGAGCGTGCACTCTGTTTCAGTCTAATTGCTTGTGGCGTTAAAAGAGTTTGAGTGGGTCGTGGTTGCTTTCAGGCTATGGGTTCAGGTACACTCCTCTGCATTACTGTTCCAGGCTTCTCTGGGACCAAACAGACTCTCTTGTCCTTCCCAAGTGAGGAGGAAAGAAGACCGTAATAAAAGCCGCCTGCCAAAAAACCTCAGTGAATTCCCGAAGAAGGAAAGAATGCTGCAGAAAAGAAGCCACGTTCTCCTTCTTCTTTTATGTTTCACTCACCCTTCTCCCCCCCAAAATACATGAAGACTGTCTTGTCCCTTCCTCGGCCCCCTTTACCCTCTTGTGCTTTGCTGCTCTGGCAGAAAAATTAGTGCTGTAAAAGGGTCCAAGCAGAGTGCTGGCAGACCACACTGCAAAAGAACTGAAGTGTTTTTGGCATCAGGAGCGGCAAAGTCTGTTAAACAATCCAGTTTATTCACATTCACTTGTGCGTCCACATTTATGCACCACTGATGTGTTTTGATTTGTTTGTACTCTGGTTAAAAAAGAGGCACGACACTGCAGCCATGGCTCATTTCTGTATTCTAAAGCATCAGATGGGAAATGTCTCATTACTATCAGACACACATTGCAGATTGTACTTTGTTTGGCTCCTGATGAATCTCTATTAATTAATACTAGATGTAATGGCAAGGAACGTGCACATATGCAGGAATATTCATTTGGCAACCCTTGCATCGGATCAAAGGTCGGGTCTGGTTTCAATGGAAAATGTAGCTAAATGCAAGCTTTTTCTGTCTTGTTTGTTTATTAACTGAATTAAAAATGTCAATGTTCCACAGCCATAGTATGTTTTGGAAACAACCCGTATGTTTAGGCAAAAATGAGATTTGAATAGTTTAGGGATAAACACAGCATCCTTATCTGTTAGTCAGCTCTTGATTCGGATTTGTTTTCTGTCTAGTTTTTCTGTCTTTTCTGTCTTTCTGTCAGAATTTACAAAGCAAATGAAAGTTGAGAACACTGCATTACGAATTAGCAAATACAATAAGAACAAATACAAAGCACAACAACATTATAAGAACAATTTTTAAAAATGCTGTATTTGTGCAAAGTCAGAAGCTCACTGAAACATTAAGTGACATCACTAAGCACTAAGCCACAACACACTACAGCATCAACCAAAATGAAAAACTATATTAAAAATGCTACATACGAGGTTGCTCACAGTCTAGGGCACTATGGGTGTCTAAAGATTTGATTATGGATTTGGTAGAATCCCCTCTTGCTATAAATGGAGAGAAAGCTTAACCTTCTTTAAAAATGCCACTGGACTTAGAGGTCAAGATGCCAGATTCTTTCTGTCTCTTCTGGTTTTTCTCAAACTTGTTTTGCTCATGTTTTTATATTTTTATGTTTAACAGCCTAAGCTTTTGAAACTTACAATAACTGAGGAGCAGGAGCATTGTGAGTGACCTCCAATGCTGCATTTTTGAAAATGTCATTTTGGTTGATGGTGTTGTGCCTTGGCTTAATGCCAATGTGATGTCACTTAATGTTTCAGTGATTTAAACATCTGGTAGTTTCCACAAGGGCAGTGGGTTTTTTTTAAATGTAATGTTGTGTTTTCACTTAAGGTATTTGTGGTCTCAACTTTTATTTGCATCATAAATGCTGTTGTTCTTTGACTCTCCACTCCACCATAGTCCAGTCTGCCTCAGAAAAAGTACTCCTAATATAAACCTTGTGAGTAAGTTAAATCCGTAGATGTAAGATAAGTAAATGGGGCTGTATAATTTTACTTCTGTACTGCAATTGGAAATTGACTCCAGTGTGATCATCTAATAATATGAGGTGACATAAGGAACTATTTACAATTGCTGTTCTCTTGGTGAAAAGAGCCAGCACATTGGTTGTAGTGCTTTTTCAAACGTTGCAGGAGAGTCATTTGAGTTGTATGAGTCTGACGCCAGGCCTGGGAAAATTCACCTGCCCACACTCGGAGAGAGCTGTGCTGGGGGACTGTGGTTCATCTAGAGGTCTGCCGTAAATATTTTGGACTGTTTACAGAGAGCCTTGCAGCATTCTCTCTCTGCTACTTTTGTAACGTTTCTCCTTGTTTTTTTTCTGTCTTATCCAGATAAAGGGGCTGCACTACATAGCAAGGCCTGCCACACCATTCCCACATGGCCCGGGGATGGACTGTTTGAGCAATGATCCAACTGATGACTTTTCAATGTCTCATTAGTTTTCAAGATTTCTATGTCCAGGTTTGAAGATCTATTATCCAGCCTCTCCATATCTGAAGTAAACATGCACTCAGTGGAAGAAGGCAGCAGTTATGAAGCAGATTATTCTGGCAGCAGTTTACTCATGGAGAACTTTTTCGGTATGTTTTAACATTACACATCACCCAAATGTTACCTGCCGATTTTGACAGACAAAACACTGCCTCACACAGAATGGATCAATAGTTTAATGGCTGTCTGTAGTACAATGCTCACATGTTTGTTTGGGGCCTTTGTTGGGAAGTGCAGTGTTAGCTGAAGGAGATTTTGTTATGCTGCAACACTTGTGGTTCTGCTTGGCTAAAAATCCTCCACCTGCACAAATGACAGCAGGGTTGGGGTCTCTCTCCTCTAGTCTCTGGGCCAAGCACTGCAGAATCCCCTAGCAGAGCCACTGATTACAGTAGTATAATCTCACTGATTTCTGCTTGTTCAGATGCTGGGAAAGCTCTTTTCCTTATGCACTGTAACAAATTTACCATAATAATTCAGGGGAAAGTAAAATATACTATAGAAATTATCCTCTGTCCTATATAAACAATGACTTTTCACATAAAGAAAATTGGCTAGAGGAGCAAGTAATTTGTTTAGATGGTTTCATTAGAGTGTGGTTAAGACACCAGGCCCTATAAAAATAGAGCCTAAGAGGACGCTATCCTTTCCAGGGCTTTTCAAAGACTTCCATTACCCTGAGTGGCTAAGGGTGTGAACTGGCACATTTAGAGCCTGTGAGGTTCTACAGTGACATCTGTGGCACAGTCCTGAATCTCTGCATCACCTCTGTCCCGAGATAAGTCATAAGTTTATAAGCAGCACAATTCATAATCTGACCACTATTCTGTGCTTTGAGACAACGACCAGTTTACGAGAATATGTTCAAACAATTGTCAAATCATTTGTTGGTATTTTATTGCTTGATTTGTTTTGGGGATGGAGGATATTAAAACTTTACGACATTCAAAATGGACAGAGCTATGTCAACTTTTTTTTTTTTTTTTTTTTTTTTTATGTTGGCACATGCACAGAAGCTTTTTTACAAACTAAAAGAGTGGGTAAACAAACATTGGAAGATGGTCTTAGATTTCTGTTAAACGTCTGCGTATTAGGCAGAGAGGGAAAAGTTTCATGTCAATGACTTCATGGTCTTAAATTTTGTTCAGGGATCTCTTTTTCCCTGGTAAATGCTTGTTGATGTCATCCTTTGGTGCCTGGGCAGTAGAGTCACCCACTGAGTCACCCACTGAGTCACCCACTGAGTCACCCACTGAGTCACCCACTGAGTCACCCACTGAGTCACCCAGTGGCAAAGCATTTTCTACCCTAACGCTACTGTACTGTAAAATGAGCATTTATATAGCCCTGCATGTTCTGTTCAGTATTCAGTTGTAGCCAACAGATTCCCAAAACCAAGAGTCTCTTTTACTTGGCCCCACATCTCATTGCAAGAAAAATGTGTTTCCAACAGAATAATTATGTTTCATTTCCACAGTGTCAGCTGTGTGGCTATGCCATTGTTGTCCTTATGAACTATCAGATTTTGGCATCATCATTTCCGACTCAACTTATTTAACATTTGGAAATGATTTTAGGGCTAGAGTTAACAGTGGTAATTATTTAACATCTGATATAGTATAATTCTCCATGACAAGTTCTGTCATGTCCATTTAATCCATTTAAAATGTTCTCCCAGGCAGTATGTAATAGGCAGTATTCAGGTGGCAATAAGAACATTTAATCCAGCGCCTTTATGTTTCTGATTTTGCCGTTGTTTTTGGGAACTGTCAAATTGGGCATGAACTCATGTAGTAACATGGTGAAGAGAGATAAAGAACAAACCTGGAGAATGGGAGAGAGAGGGAGAAAGACAAAATAGGCATCAGAATTCAAGTCGGATGGCTATGGGGGTCGGTAAGACATCTCTAAAATGAGAGCAGTAGGAGGTAAGGAGAGACCGAGTACAGGCCTTACAGAGGGACAAGGGACACGTTAGTGTGAACCGCAGAAAGGACTAATAAAAATTAAAAGGACGATAAAAGCAGGCATAAGATGGATGGGTGCAGAAAGGGGACATTGTTTGGGTTCACGGCTCAGGTCTCCCACCGTAACTGGAAGCCAGGCATTCCACAGGCCATGTTAAATTCTGAGTGACAGCGTATTGAGGGTAGAGAGCCAAGCACAGTGGGTATTGTTATGAAAGACTTCTTCTACTGTTGCATGTCCAAGGCACTCGCTTGAATCTAAGGCCAGTCGACAGATTAAAGAGTACTGAAGGAGCCCTCTGATCCCCTTAATAAACCCACTTTGCGTCGAGAGCCATACAGAGCAGCCCTCCACATCAGGCGAATATTCTGGCCCAAGGCAGTGATGTCTCGGCCCAGGAGAGATGCTGACACAAAAAGGGTATCATATGAAAGAGGGTTTGGCTGTGAGAGCAGCAGATAGAATATTCTCTACACGTTATTGATGTTGCTTTTTGATGTCCCTGCCGTGAATAGACATGAATCCATAAATCTCTGGAGCTTTCTGGATGAGGCAGTGGTATAGAAAAGAGGCCATTATCCTTCTCACCTTACTGTGTGCAAGGCAAAAACTTCTGTCCTATATGCATATAATCCGTGAGCTCTGGGCCACCTGTAACAGTGCATACTGAGTGGGGGATGTTTCTGAGCTCCCGCTTACAGGCTCTGACTTGTGCTTGGTGACTGGAGCATTTCCATGGCGATTTGAGGTATGCTTGCTAACGCATACTAGGGGCTAACTCATACATACATCCTGGAGGAGATATTGCCAACAGGTAAATCAGTTCCTACTAAATAGATCTACCATGTTGCAACAGTTTATAAGAGTATGTTTAAAATTGTGTGCATGCATATTTTCTGAAAGAAAATATTCAGTTATCTGCTTTTGGTGTAACAAAGACAGTTTCAATTTTCTGAGGTGCAAAGTGATTTGTAAAGGCAGTCTCATCTGTTATGAGCAGCTCCGCTCTCCATTGGCCCTCTCTGAAAGGTCTCTTCTGTTTGCCTGAATTAAGAGAGGGAGAACGCCATCAGTGCCAGGAGGACAGAGAGAAAGGCCAGAGTCTCCCAAGGCTCACGTCTGGAACTGGAGGTGATAAAAGGGTGGCTTTAACAGGAGAAAACAGGACTCGCTCACAAAGCCCCCTCCTCACAGTGAGTTTCCCACACGCCACATGCGCCATCCCCCCCCCCCCCCAAGCCCCCCCCCCAGCCCCCCCGCGCACACACACGTGCGCACACTCACTCTCTCTCTCTCACTCACTCCATGTGAGACATGAAGCTAGGACAGGTCAAGAACAACAGCCCCACTGTACACCAAGCTGGGGACTGTCCAACGTGGCGGATTCTTGGCGTTTGAAAGAGTGGTGGGGGCCACGTTGAGTGCACCCAGGTGGTCCCTGATCACAAACTCGGGAAAGAGCATATAGTGAATATCGGTGGGTTAGAATAACTCGAACTGAAAAGCAGAAGAAAAAGATAGAGTGAGATAGAATTGTTAGACAAGAAGTGTGTCTGGAAATATCTGAGAGAGAGAAAGAGAGAAGGAAATCAGAGTGAGAGACACAGAGAGATCATAGAGACAGAGACATAGAGAGAGAGAGAGAGAGAGAGAGAGAGAGAGAGAGAGAGAGAGAGAGAGAGAACATAGAGAGAGAGAGAGAGAGAGAGAGAGAGAGAGAGAGAGAGAAGGAAATCAGAGTGAGAGACACAGAGAGATCATAGAGACAGAGACATAGAGAGAGAGAGAGAGAGAGAGAGAGAGAGAGGGGGAGGAGGAGAATGAATGAATGGCAATCTGTGCCAATACAAACCAAGAGAATCTTGCTCACCCACAGTGACCCACAGGCAGGTAAATGATATTATCACTGCACCATGTTGTGTTACACTATTACACATTTGCACGCACTTCCCCGCATACTTTCAAGATTTCAGTGCTTACTTATTATGCTAAAGTATCCTGTAGAGTGAATTCACAGCCTTCTCAGTAAATTAGCTAGAGTTCTGGCTTTAGTTGAGCTAGATGTGAAATGTAGGCATATGCTACCCAGATTTTTCATCTACTCTGTTAAACTGTCTGAGCAAAAATAGGATGTTTGAATGTTCACCAATTTGCTTGATCGTTGATACTTCAATTCTGGCATAAAAACCTCATTTGCTTTGTTCTTTATTGGGTTTTTTTTACAGCAACAGTGGATTAAAAATCCATAAAATATTCCTGCTGTATAATAGACACCTTATGTTTGGAAAGGTTTGGAGCAAATTCCTCAGAAAATGACTTTGAACAGAACTTGACAGTAAGACACTGAATTTCTATAGTCGATACGAGACAGAAACCTGTCTACAACAGACAATATGATTAGAGACAGAGAAAGGTTTGCATTTTTCTCTTAACTAGCCTTGTTAAACACGTAAGAGCATGTGGAGGTCACAAGGTTAAATTCAACATCGGTGTGCAGTTCAGGACGTAATGGCAAATATACGCGTAGATATTTCTGAAATGCGCTCTTCCAAAAGAGCAGTTCAGGTAGTGTGAGTAACCAGTGAAAGATGCATTTTGTTCAACCTCTTAGTAAGTCATATTATTGTGCCATATTCAAAGTTTTGTTTTCTGTGGAAATCAGCCGCATAATCTTACTGTAGGATTTAACTAAAGAAGAATGTCGTAGTCTCGAGCACTGCTTTCCTTTCTTGCAACTTTCGTATCAGTTGCTGAATATATCACCTCAGATAACGATTACGCTTACTGTATGCTGTCTTCACGAGATACTTTGAACGAATAATAAATAATGACCGATTAAAAAAAACAAACCAACAACTAAAAAAAAATATTTAATCGAGAATTTAATCAGCTAGTGAACCTAAACCCAATGCTTCTTGACGTAAGACTCATACAGCGCAACGGCGCTAGGACCAGGAAGGTAAGGCGAAACGCACCATCATATTCTGCTTCGGTTATTCGGTTGAAGATACTTCAGCAGGAGGCGGACTGCTGCCCTGCCTCTCAGGGGACGGGTTAGCTGGATATAAACCGGTACGGATACGCGCAGATTAATGACATCGTAAAGATTTTTTTTCTCTCTCTCAAGTGGTGAAATTCCAGTCCACCTGAAAACCCCCAGCAAACGGTCTGTGTGATAGCGGGAAACCTGTCATACAGCATTAGGGACGACCACAGGGACGAAATGGAAGGAAACTTGGGATCTGGGATACCCAGTGCACTTGAAGAGAAAAACGTGATTTGGATTTAAAGCGGCACAATTTGTTTAATGACCCATTTCAAGGTTGAGTATTTTTTTTTTTCAGTCAAACCCTTTTTAAATGTTTTACGACACAATATCGTTTGATAAAAGGTATCGTAAAACTAACATGACCGACTGAGCGTGTATTTTACGTCTATCCATGTATTAATCTATGATCATATTGCATGTAGTATGTAATACATCTAAATTAATAAACAAGAAATATCTGGAGAGTGTAGAAATGGTATGCGTTTGCACATGGCACTTAGTTTTGTGTTACCTCAGCACAAGTAAAAGTAGGTAAACACTGCATGTTTTCTTTGAATTTAACACCACCACTAAGGGTGGGCAAGGATAGTTAGACATGCATTCACGATGTGTGAGATGACAAAAGACCAGCTGGGGGTGTTCAGTCGTCGTTCTGGGGAACAGGTTGTTCGCAGGGAACTTTAGGGAAGCGCCACAATGGGGTCAAATATGGGCCCAGGACATGTTTGTGGAATGTCAGTGCTGCTATTAGTGTGAATGAATTACGACGTTCCTAATAAAACAAAAATGAATTCATATGATTCCGTGGATTGACAAGCTACGTGCTCCAAAATGATAATTGATATAAGGTTTGTTAGCACTGATGAATTAGTCAAATAATTTATTATTATTATTATTATTATTATTATTATTTTAAAGCAATGTAGAATATTTTGACTGCACATTTATACAATTTGCAGAAGGAGACCTATCATCTTCATTGCATTTTCCATGTGGCTATAATGTGCAGGACACATTAAGCATTCTAGAAAAGACTACTATTTCTAAATAAAAGCACATCTTTTAAACAAAATATGCAAGATATAATTAATTCAATCAAACTAATATGAAGTAAGAAAACAACCTGGACTGTGACATAAATTTTCATATTAACACTATAGTGGTGTAGATAAGAAAACTATTATGAATCACCAAGTAAGAATAATAATATAAAGAGTTATCATTCAGTTTTCTGGCCTATGCTTCAAGAGCTTTAATACACCACATGTTTAAATTGGGACACTGTGACAAAATGTCAAATCAGAGCCTGATACTGCTGTGGCATCGGTCAGTAAATATTCCAAATAAAACAAAGTTTGCAAATTACTTTCCTATTAAACATATTAAACTGTTGTACGTGCTAAATGATGTGTGCCATTCTAATTTCAGGTTGCTCAAGCCTCAGCCATGATACACAGTTGGCGATTGTGCTGGGCCTATTCATGCCTCATGTGTCTTCACTTTCTACTCCTCCAGTCGAGCTCTCTGTCAGTGAGCGCGGGTTCACATCAGTCCCAGCATCCACACGCACCTTCCTTAGTGCCTCACATTGCCTTGCCCCTCTCCCGCTCCCAGTTCAGTGCAACGACCCAACTGGATATCACAAGCCACTGCAACGCCAGCTGCTACCACAAGGGAGAGGATGTCAACAAGGAACGCCTAACTGAGCAGCTAGCTTTCGAGACGCTGTATGCAGACGGTTCGCGTACACTGACCACCGTTGATGTCTACGATAACGGTGATGATGATGACGATGCTCATGCACCTTTCCACAAAGTCCCATCCATCCCTCACAAGAGAACAAGGAGGCAGATCTATGGGGCAGATGGACGCTTTAACATCCGTGGGGACAACTTCCTGCTGGACTACCCCTTCTCCACTGCTGTGCGCATCTCAACAGGATGCACTGGGGTTCTGGTGTCCCAGCAGCATGTGCTGACTGCTGCCCACTGTGTCCATGATGGGAATGATTACGTGAAAGGTGCGCGCAAACTCAGAGTGGGTTTCCTCGTCCCGCCCTCAGCAAATAGCACTAAACCAGGCCAGGCTCCTCTAAAGAAGCCCGTTGTGCGCTGGGTGAAAGTCAGGCGCACGCGGGTGCCCAAAGGTTGGATCCAGGGACCCCAGGAGGTCAGCATGGACTACGACTATGCTCTCCTGGAGTTGCGCTGGCCCCATCGCCGGCCCTTCATGCAGCTGGCCGTGGCCCCTCACGCCGATGATCTGCCTGGAAAACGTGTCCACTTCTCCGGCTTTGACAGCGATCGGCCAGGAGAGCTCGTCTACCGCTTCTGCCCCGTGGAGGACGAGTCCAACGACTTGATCTACCAGCACTGCGACGCACGCCCAGGCGCCAGTGGCTCCGGCGTCTATGGCCGCGTGTGGGACGACACGTTGGAACGCTGGGAACGCAAAGTGATAGGAATCTTCTCGGGACACCAGTGGCTGGAAATCGATGGCGAGAACCGTGATTACAATGTGGCTGTACGCTTTACGCCACTCAAGTTTGCTCAGATCTGCTATTGGGTGCATGGCAACAAAGCAGACTGCAACCAGGACTGACATGAAGAATGAGAGGAAGGACAAATGATCCATGGACATGCACTTTATGGTGAATCCTTTCACAAGCAAGGCAACTACATTCAGATCATGTCCTTGGCAAAAGGCTACCACAGGATTCTGGAATTGATTGTTAATTTTTTATTTAATCCAAATTGGATCTGAAACCACCTGTGTCTTTAAATTGGACATTTATTTAAATGATTTAAAAAAAAAAACACTTTTTCCTCTCTCCATTTTAAAATGTTGCAACATTTACCATTTTAGTTGAAAGTTACTTAATACTGCTGAGACCTGTAATAGTGTGATGAGGGGCAGCTTAGTACACATATTTTATGTCATATCAATACACATATAGAACAGAAAATACCAGTTGCTTTGTTTTTTATTGTTAGGATTTTATTGCATTTTCCTTTCCGACGACTCCTGGAATGGAATTCATTTTCAGACTGATGCTTACAATTGCTTTGAACAATAGTCATTGTCACATGCATTAAAGTTTCTTATAAAAAAACCCCAAACATTTTGGTTAAAGAGCTAATTTGTTTCTGTGGGTGAACTCACTGTCACTGTTCTTTTGTTGTTGTTGTTGTTGATGTTTTATTTCTTATCGCAATAACAGAATAACCTAGTAGTGCTGAGTTGTGTTATAAAAGGAGGAAAATAGTTAACTCTGTGTTTTGTTTGATATTATATGGTTAATTTCAGGGTATAGAGTCCTAAATATCTAGCATAACCCTCACAATGATTTGCCATAGTAATTCCTAAAGAGATATTACAGGGCTAGCAAAATTACAAAACTTTATTAAGATAATATATGCCATAAAGATACCATGTTTCTTAGTAATCATGACTAGCTATATTGGATACCAAGTGCAAGTAATGAGGGCTAAACTGATGTTGAAATATATTTCTATTTTTTTGGAAAATGCTTCTATTTTAATAAACAAATAAAATATGTATATTATGTTTGCTTCATTTTCTAATTACACTTCTTTTTTCCATACAAAGATTTCCTAATTAAGATACAGTTTATCCTAGAAAAATTTCCTAATTAAGATACAGTTTATCCTAGAAAAACGTCTCCCCAAAGACCCCCCCCCCCCAAAAGGCTATGTTCCATGGACCTATTGCGCCCCCATGTGGCTGAGAGGACTAATGCGGATGCAGTTTCTCCAGTCAAAGACCAGGCGTCACTACAAAAAACAAAACAAAAACAAAAGCAAAAAAAACCCAAAAAACATTTATTTTGTGTTTGCGCCACAACATTGAAAGTTATACAAAGCGCTAAACTTCCATTTTAATGTTCTGAGAGGTTAAAAAATCGAAGCGTCTACTTGTACTAAGTGAAAATAGCATTAACCACAGAGTGGCTGTTTGCACTAACTCAGTCTAGTAAATCACGAGCCGATAACATGCCCGTGGCATATCAGACAGATGGAGGCGGCGCATGCTGATGCAACTGTGCAGACTCGGTTAAATCTTTTGGTGTAAGAATTGTATTATTTAAGCAACAGATTTGTGGATACTTTTATTTTCTTTACGTGGTTTCTGTTTTAGCAGTATACCATCAAATAAGGTAATATTGCTTGGTGGAGTATGCTAACGTTATATTACAATCAAGGCCATGTTTTAGGTTACGGTCGATGAAAAAGTTGTTAAATATGTTCGGGCTGTTATGTGATTGCAGGTGTTGCACAGCAGAAAAAAAGGATAACTGGAAAAACTCGAATTAGCATTTATTTGAGGTTCAAAGTTTGGAAGTCAGCCTCTATGCGTATGATGTATTACCGAGAGCATCCATCCAGATCTCTAACGTTACAGTACAGATTAACACTCAAAGAAATTTTCCAAATTGTCTAGTTATTCAGTCATCTGAAATAAGTCACCATTCTCCCTATTAACAAGGAAGGTTTCGGGATAATGTTATACCCCAAAACCTTTAACTTGCTTTCCCTATTGATGACACTAAAGACGTAGGCATTGCCATGTCTTCCAAACTGTCAGAGCTAATCTCAAACCATTACTGAAAACAATAGAAGACCTAGATCAGTGGAAGAATTTATTTCACTGCTTAACAAAATGGCAACTGAATCCTTCCAAAAATCAATTATTCGCCATGATCCTAACTAATCAGTTACTAAGTCAATTGATTCTGCGCTAACAAAATTATATAATTTTTTTAAAATAAGATTCAAACTCCCTACATTTAAAAAAACCCTAAAGAACTAGAAGGACTTGAAGCACACAACTTTCATATGTACTCTCTAGCAAGCCAACAATAACATGCTCCTATCTGGACACACTCCAAACAAGAATATTACTCATGGTTGGAAATAGAACAAGAAACCTTATCATCAGACCCCCCAATTATCAATCACACAATAAATTACCTCATGTTTCCACAAAATAGCCATACCCACAACTGATGGCTTGGTGGAAAATGATCCACTAATCATTGCTCACCAGTAAATTTCACTGTTTGGAAACAGAAAGGGATCACACATCATCTTATTTTCAAGTATGGCACCATTATTTATTTTAATGATCTGGACTGAAACTTCAGTATCCAAAGGGATAAATGTTTACATCATCTACAACTCACATCTGTACTGAAGTCTAAAATAAATATTATGATCCTAATTCATTAATTGAAATCATAACATAAATCAATAAACTGACAAATCAAGATTGTATGATCTCTCCTAGCATTGACGTCTGGGCCCAAAGAGGTTATACCACTTTTACAACAAAAAACAATACTTCTCTCCAGTTATTCCATATAAAGCAACACAGATCACATATCACTCTATGGATATACCCATACATACAAGAATTTTGGCACTCCATCATAGACTTCATTTCCCAGCATTCCACTACCCCTCTTGTTTTTCCTACTGTGTGACAACACAAAAATAAGCATTTCCACATACACACCCATGTGTCACTTATTACCTAATATGATATTAGAATAAAAACAAAGTTGTCCTCCAAAGAGGGGGGTGTGACAGGGGGAAAAGATCTTGACCATGGAGCAATGGAAGAACTTGGCCTGCTCCATTCAACCATGTTTTCTTTAACATCATGTGGACAACTGGATACATGTGCATCACTTACCCAGGGAAGAGATGGCACCAGGGGGCACTACGGGAACAGGGCAAGCCAGCGGAGGCAGTGTGTGGCTCTGGGCAAGGGTAAACTGGATCGTGGCATTCATGTGGGTGTTACTTTGACAAGTACCATCTACCTAAACATTGATGCAGATAAAGTACACATGGCAGTGGCCTCTTTCAACAGGAAAATGCACCCTGCCACACTGCAAACATTGTTCAGGAATAATTTGAAGAACATGATTAGGCATTGATTTGGCCTCCAAAATCTCCATACCCCAATCCAGTTGAGCATCTGTGGGATGCGTTAGATTCTGGTTGATTCTAAAACACTAATTCTGAGGTACACTGAACAAATGCTGGAACAGTATTGTTGAGTCATGGTTCATCAAATTACCCTTACCTTTATTACAGTTACAGGTATTAAAAATACATAAAAATCCTTTTTTGGTTCACACAACACAAAGTTGGAAGATTCCAACATGCATCAAACTAACCATCCAGATCTGTGGCCTGACAGTATTCTGCCCACATAGCACTACAGTACGTGAGTCATGTGAATCCCTGAAACTGAGCTTTTGTCTGCGCTGCTGAGCTCATAAACTTTTATAATGGCTTGGCCGCACTGACTTGGCCCGACACAGATTTTAGCAGAGTAACTGGTTCCCAGCAATGACGCCACTAAGACTTCAAATAAAGTAAGATTATCATGTGACTATGGCTCATGATTTACTGCCATGGGAGCGCCCGACACCTGGGAGAAATACTCCCGAACACAAGTCTTGACTGCCCTCTAACGGACAAATCCAGCCAGTACATATAATTTTCTGAAATGCCCTAACATGGCGTTGGCCACATGCGTCGTGATGATCCTAGCATTCGCACTCTACTTTATGCTATTGCTAAACCAATACCGTATGCACAATACCCGAATCTTTATTTAAAAAATAATTTAAAAATTCCACACAATATACGTATTTAGTCATGTCTTAACATCTAGTAAGCCAACAATAAAAATTGTAAAGGCTGCTGTGAAAACCACAAAACTATTTACACCATATTTGGGAAAATAGACCATCTCTACAGATGCTCTTGCCTTACCTACACACTGCTCTTTAGTAATCATTTTACGGTCTTATCTTTCCACAAAATGGGCAATGCAAATCAAAACTTGACCCAACACCTCAATACACTATAGCTGCATTATTTTGCAAAAGGGAGAGCACCTCCGATCACCAGCACAAGATATTTAGTCAGCACTGTACACATGTACGAACAAAGTGTTATAACAGCTCTACTCTAACTCCGCAAAAGCACGCTGTTGCTGATTCCGATGGCGCAGACACCAAGTCCTTCACGTAAATCTTAAAACAGCAACAGTCGGCGCCACAACGTCAATTTAAAATTTCAGATTACTCTGACATGAGCAGGAAGAGGGGGAAAAACTAGCTCCTGGCCATGTTCAAGTAAAATGGTTCAATGGAGACATTTCACATATAAAAACAAACAAACAGTCATAACAGGGTAGTTTAGTGCCTTTTTTATTGGAGATAAGGAGACGATACAAAACATCCACTAGCCAATATCCTTTGAAGCTCTGTACACAGGCTGTTCAAATACATCGCCCCCCCCCCCCCCCCAACTCGCCTTCATTCATTTTATCCAACTCATCAGTAGACTTCTGAGCCACCAGATCCACAATTTGTATGTGTTAAGGAATGTGTTCAATTTCTTGACATGGTTTCAGTGCCATGGTTGGGAATCAGACTTGGAGAGGTTTGAAAACAAGAGCTGGAATCATTAAACACTTGGAAGTCCAAAAATAAGGAAAGAAACACAGGGGAGAGAAATAATTATTCCCAAAAGGGTTGACAGATCTTGTGCAATCAGTCTTGCAGTAAACTGTTTTGTACTAGACTAGTCCCAGCTACGCACACATACTTAGAAAAAATTAACTAGAAGTTTGGCAAAAAAACAAAACAAAATTGTATAATTATGAACAGTATTCTGCAAATTCAAATAGCTCAATTCTAATGGTTGCAGTTCAGTCTCGGCTTCTTTCTTCAACAATCTAATGGAACCTAGAAAGAACAAAAACCTGTCTGCACACATTTATAGTTATAATAGTTTATAATCATCATCCTTCATCATTTTTTTTTTTAAACTTTTTCGAGATTTTTTTTTTCCTTTTGTGTTTTTGTTTTGTTCATATGTGTGAAATGGAATGACAGCCTACATTTCTGTGAAGTTTGGAAACTGTCACTTACAACAACCCCCCCCCCCCCCCCCAAAAGATACCACCCTTTAATCTGGCAAACATTGCCGCCAAACCACCCCTTCCCCTACCAATGCTGGAATGAACAGCTATACCCCTCAGAAGTGCTGGCCTCAATCACACAGAGGCTTCCCTTCAAGAGTGATCACCGACGATCCTCCAAGCTTCTCACCAAGGGTCTTTCGGTCTTTGATGTCATCCAAACCATTCACTTGCCACTCATGTTTAATACCTGTGCAACAGGAAGAGCTGGCACTCAGAAAGCTGCTAGTGGGATAGCCCTTTCGATAAGGAATTAAACACATTTCAAAGGTTAAAGATAAAACAAAAGCAGAGTAAGACTGCTGTCAAAGACCCACACCTGTGAACTTCTTCTTGATTGCATCCTTGGAGCTGGCGTAGATCATCTTGCTTTTCAGTGGAGCACCTTCCGGGGCCCTGAGGGAAACAACAAAAGCTTGAGCCCACTAGTTTTGGGCATCTAAAACCAATTAAAGCACCAATTGTGCCAATTTCAACATTCCTTACCAGAAGATGAAAACCAGGTCCTCCTTCTTGGTCTCCTTGGTCTCATATGTAGCATCGTAGAGTGCGTAGCGGCAGTCATTAGGTGGAAGCATCTTGACAAACTTGAGGTAGGGGTCACCCTCTTCTCCCTGCAGGATCTCACGGCCCTCCTCCATGATGATCTTCTTCTTATCGTCACTCAGGCAGAAGAGGACAGCCTTCTTCCTCTTCCTCCGCTCCTCCTCATTAGGCTGTGCCTTGCGCACCTTCATGTCGTTGAAGACAGTCAGCACATTCTCTTCCACTGTAACTCCGGAGGCCTGCAGGGCAAATGGGCACAAGAAGTCACATGGATGGGCCACCTGCTCGACAGGTCTGGGCACAGCAGGAGCTGCCACAGACAGGCATCTCTGAACAAGCATGCACGTGTGGGTGAGAACTGGATCAAGTCATCGTGGCGTAGGAACTAGCATGGTTAACCCAAAATAAATTACAGGTGCCTTTGATCAGAGAAGTTTTGAATGGACTAAAGGACCTGACTGGAAGAAAAACAGCAACATGGGAGAAACCAGAGGAGACCCACTCAGACTTGGAAGCAGGAACAGACAAATCCTGCAGGGCCAAAGGTCGCTAGGGTTAGGTGTGAACTGCGTTATTGCTACAAAAGTCCATCACTAGGTTTAACTATAATGAAGCAGAACACAAAAATAAGAGGCCCGCTTGGCTGAGCACCTTAGAAGCCAAAACACTTATAAAATCACAGCTCGTAGAGGGCCAAATGAATACGATTTCACATAAGAAGGGAAGAAAGGAACCACACTTCCTGTAAATCAGGGTGGGGAAGGGTTGGCTGTTCACCAAGGACTCAAACACATTGGCTGTTAAGAGATAAGCTGCATGGTTTAAAAGGTGTGTCTGACTCTTGTTACAAGACAAGCAAGCCAAACAATTCCCCCACAAAGCAGCAAAGGTCTACCATAAAGCTGCCATACAACAAGGGGTGGGGGTAGGGTGAAGACAGGGAGGGGACCATGCCTGCACAGGCACACAGTAGCTAATCACAGGCACAATGGTACTACTGTCAAAATCAAAACGGCCTGAGTCACATCAGGCCCATAAACCCACTCTGGCTTCTGAGCCAGTTCAATAAAGTCTAGTCTACATATAGAGAATGGGATTGACATCTCAGCATTTTTTTTTTTTTAAATGTTCAGATGTTTCTTGACTTCAGATCACATCAAAACGTAAAAAAAAAAAAAAAAAAAAAAAAGCTGCCCACATACCAAAGGATCTATTGGAAACTCGATTCAGACAACAGCACTGCGTGTTACACATGGTGTCCTGTGAAAGCACACGAGATTAAACTATGCCCATTGTGTGGCCCAAAGCAAAGCTGGGACATTATAGAAATAACTCATTCAAAAAACTAATGGCCCACAATGGCGAGTCTACCACACGTGCACCGTTATGAAACGGCCTATAACGGAGACTACAAACCGGAACCGGCATTTCCTTCACATGCAAGCACGCCTAAAAACGGGAAGCCCTACTCCAAATGAATCAGAATACGTAAATGATAAACGTGTTACTTTACTGTGAGAGTAACACTTTAGGTTCTTTTTGCACCCTACAGGGTTTTTTTTTTGGGGGGGGGGGGGGGTGTGAAACTGTGAGGAAGTCGGGGGCTCTTACACGCTTGCAATGCTCGAGAACAGTTTATAAGACCGTTCACGGAAAATGCTGAACCTAAAATATTTATTATAAAAAAACCACACTCGGGACAAAAATATTTATGGATTCGAAATTGGGATACCGTAATGCCGCCCCCCCTCCAACACCAATTAAAATAAATGAAAAATAAAAGCTGCGCTCGACAACGTTGCATAAAATCAGGAAGAACGTCGTGTTCCCCGAGTGATCATAGGCGAGAACACACAGCCTTACTTAAACTGGTGTTATTTAATGCCCAAGGCTACAGAAGTCTCAGCTCGTGTTTTAACGTTGCTCGACACGATGCACGTGCCGTGCACAGTCCATTCGACCATCCGGCATCTCGAGGTGCAACGACAGCAAGCCGATCTGTGCACGAAGAAACAGGGTGGGGCTCGCAACCAACGCAGTGTCCGTGCATGTGCTCGTCACACGCGTCCAAAAACGAGACATTAAAAAAAAAACAAAAAAAAACCCTGAACAAAACCAGAGAGGATTCAGTAAAATACACGTGTGCAGGCGCCACGGATCTGCAACAAAAGCAAACGGCTGTTTTGAGATGCTTTGCATGGCCATCTTTAGACAAAGGACGGAGCGGAATTAGCCCGTTAGCTTTTGCAACGCACAGCGAACACTCAACTAAAGGAAACGGCACAGGGCGCACGACTCGGAAAACAAACAAAAAAATGCATAACCGAGGTTCCGTGCTTACACTTTCCTGATTAATCCATGCGATGTAAAGAACGCTTGGATGTAGGGCCTAGTTTTACCAAAGCGGGGGAGGGAGGGGGGCCATAGGACGCAAGATCGGCCTTTGATGGGCCCAAACTCACGGAAATAACGGGCTGGCTGAGGAAATGGCGCCAGTTGTTTTTGGGTCGGCTTTTTTGTGTTATTTTCATTGCATCCAAATACCTATAGGCCGTAGTTAAAACATTCAACTGGCAACGGGTGATCTTTTAATTTAAACGCCAGCGGTAAGGATACCGATACATTTTTTTTGCCAAGAGCATCATTTTTAGATCTCTAAATTTCCGACTATTGTCAGGCAGGTAACATTATATCAAATAGCTAGTTAGCAAGCTAGCTAACAACGTTGCTGGAAGCAGCTACGAAAGGCTTCGGAGCTAGGCTGGTGTTAAAATTAATTTCGAAAATTAATCTGCGTTATGCCGAGCAGAGTGCCTCTAGCATACAAAGGGTCGAAACACGTTAGTATAAACCAAATGAGGGGGGGGCGAATAATTGACAAATGCAGACATACCATGGCTGTGTCTCTGTGTTAGGTCAGCGTCTGGACAGGATTTGAATGAGCTGTGATGCAGTCCTCTCGTCTCGCACACTTGATCCAACACGCGGACGCGCCCTTTTGCGCGTTCCCGGGACGGTGGACGGGAGCGAGCGCCGCACGGCCGTACCACGTGGCTTTTGAGCAGCATGATGGGAGATGGAGTCCTGAACGCCACATCGCTGTGCGTTACGGTATAGAAATACACTTGCAAAAAAGCTTAAAAAAGCCAGTGCTTTTGAGCAAACATATAGCCGGCTCTAGAGTTACCTGATAATTAAGTTAAAACGTAATACGGGATGTAATTATATTTAACCCTTACACCATTCATTGAATGGCCACCTTATTCAGTACTCACAAACCAACCTGACATGTTCATACACAAGATATCAGCTTGTACCAGCATGGTGCGTTCAAGTACGACAAAACATTTGCACTCGACATTTATTTAATCAGAACCAACTATGTGATCCTTTAGAGTTATCGTGCACTTTAATGTGCACAATACATCTAAATGATCACGGCATAAATTGCATGGCTCTGATCACAGGCTAGAATAGGAGCGTGGGTGCTGACAAATGAAATACGTCAAAGTGATGTCGCCGCTGACGACGCATTCTGCTGAGCTACTGAAAGAAGGCATTATGCGAAAGTGAAACGTCCATTCGTCACCGATTCTCGAGACACGGGGCGGCCTGTCCGAACCTCCGTGCGTCTCCGCCCCTTTTTCAGGTTCGCTTAACTCGCTTCCAAATAAGGAAGCGAACGGTGATAGCCGTGAGCGCGCGCCAGCCCGTAGCACGCGCATCGGGCGGCTCGCGACTCCGATCGCCATATAAGGAAAAAAAAAAAAAAAAAAGGACGTTTCTGGTCTATATATTGTAAACTCTCACCGCATCCACTAGAAGGGGCACTATCCAGCGGAAGAGAGATGTTTTAAAGGTGATCGAGGAAGGGGAAAGCCAAAACGAGGACGTGTCTCGTTTTCTTAAAGACGTGGCTGTTTGAAAATATAACAATTATTAAGAACTAAAATTACAGATTATTTAGTTCGTGCACTACAGAGGCTCATAGGTTGGTGGTCTCGTTATCGAGGAACACCGCCTCTTATGTAAATGAAGACGTGTGCTCACGTATTTAAAATACGCACGAATCAATACTGACACCTAGTGTGCAAAACCTGACCTATATTATTGATTCAAGAAATAGTAATCATACCATTGCGGTGCATTCGTGCGATCTTAAATAAACGAACCAACCCGATGATGTATAGCATGCTTCTAGCTTTATTAATGGAATGTATATGGAAAGTAACATGAAGGAGTGTTGGTATAAACTGCCAAATATTTTAAGATCTTAAGCTTGGATATCACATTGACAGAATGAACAAGGTAACAAAGTACAATGGCTTTACACAAGAAAAGCCCCAAACTATGGCTTAGATGACATGGAATGTTTATGAAAAACATAACGGAAACTAGAACAGGTAACTTGCACACCAGCGATCAGATCCGCATTGTCTTCAAACAGTCCTTTTTGGTTTTCAGGGCAAATGTATATGTGGTTACTTCAGGCAAACTAAGCTTGATTACTTATGGAAAAAATGATCCTTATTAACTGAAGGCATTTCAACTCCAGATTTTAAGACCTCCAAGTAGTGTTTAATTAAGGCCCAGTTGTGAATTTAAAGTGTGAATTGTAATGTGCTTTAAACATACTCAACCAGCTCCCAAAACTCACTACAACAGCACAACTAGGAACTTGGTGAAAGAAATAAACAAGTGCACCACATTCACCATCATACAAATGCAATGAGTAATGAAGTTGGATGTAGATTAATATGAGACAATGCTAAAGGCTAGGTCCGGGTTTGTGCCGAATCACCTTTCAGCACGCGTACAACATGCTACTGATGATCCCTGAGTGATTCAATTAACTACAAAGGACCTCAACAAGACTAGCTTTTCATATAATGGTGAAACAAAAAAGGCTGTTAAAGCAATCACAAACCACCAGCATGTCAATCAAAAAAAAAAAAAAATCAAATAAACAAAACTTGATCTACTTTAAATTGTATAGTGACCTTTCTCAAAACTGAGAATTCCAAAAAGATAAAAACAGATACAAACACAACACAATGCAGTGTCCAGGTTTGTTTTGACATACTACTTGTGAATAGCATGGCCAAGATATTAAAAGTATTAAGGAGACACTGCCACATCAATTAATTAAAAGACAAAAAAAATCAAACAATCAAAGCAAAGCAAATGAGCATAAGGTGGAAAGACTGAATGCGTACATGGTTCCATTCTGATACCAAAATAATTTTTGCAAATGCAATATGTCCCGCTATCCCTTTCATACCAAGCTCACATAATAATACATGGCTATTCATGTACAAAGACTAAATCAGGGATATATGTGGCTAGTGCAATGTAATAATTAGAAATGACCTAAACTGCCATGGAAGGTATCTAAGTGTCAGCCTATAGGGCAAGGTCTTTGGTAATATTAAAATATGTAACTGTAAACAAAAATTCCTGCTCCTTTAAGGAGAATAGCTCTTGTGCCAAACCACACATGTGCCTGATAGGCTGGCCGGTGATTTTGTACTTGAGATAATGTTTAATGACAACATGCAAAGAATTTATTTTTTAATGCAAAATATATAAATCAGTATGTTTACATAATAGGTATAATCTGCAAATGTCAACCAACAATTGTCTAGCAGAAACATTAGTAAAATAGGCCAACTGTAAACAAGAACCAAGATCAAACCCAACTGTATCAATTAATGGCCAATTCTAAATCTTTTCTGACTAAGATCATTAAACGTGGCATTTGCTATCCTGATTATACCCATTTATAAACGGATTATACCTTTTTATAAGACAATAATCTAAATCAGAAGCCAAGTTTTAAGTGCCATGTTTGGAGAAGTACATTACCAATATTTGGTGTGATATGGTTAGTTGAGTTTGTGCAGTTTGTGTCTTTGATTTGTCCTAAAAGCTATCTTGATTTCTTCTCTTGCTTAATCGTTACGCTTTTCTTGTTCAGCATCTCTGTAGCCTATATGCCAGAAACAAAAATGAACAGGTTAGTGCCCGGTGTGATAGCAATACTGAAACAATACAAGAATGAATTATTTATATATAAACCATATATAATGGATATTTCATTAATTATCAGGGATAGTGTTTACAATTTCGTGGCATGTGACATTTCCTTTTTTTTCTGCATACCTGCTCCAGCAGCACTCCTGCAGCCTGGTCTATGGCAGATCCAACCCCTCGGTACTGGCCAGAGTAGCGAATGAAGGCCCAGGTCAGCATGGCAAGCATGGCAAGTCCGATCACACAGTCACAAGCAACGGAAATGGTGCCCAGGCCGATAAACAGCAACAGTCCAGAGAGCACGTACAGGAAGCAAACCAGGACAAAAAGCACTGCTGGAGTGCGGAAAGCACTGAAAACATTCTTGGACTAAAAAGACAAAAAAAAGAAAGTCAGAAAATATCAAGGAGAAGGAAAAAAAAAAAAATCGTTAAAAAGTTCAAATTTGCACGCACATCCATTTTGGTCTCTCACCTCATTGTGCTTGCTGAAGGACTCCCAGAGCTCAGTTAGCTCCGACTCCAGCTGGGCCTGATAGCGGCTGCAGAATTCCTGCCCACCCATCTTCTTAATACTGGCAAAGTGCTTGAGCGACTCGTTCATGAAGAAGTGATGTTTCTCTTCCAGACTGTCAGGTGCCACGTATGGCAGCTCTCCACCACAGATCTAGCAGAGAAAGATAGAATGGAGGTCTGCTGGTGTTAATTACAAGTGTGTGTGTGTGTGTGTATATATATATATATATATAAAAATAAATAAAAATATAAAATCCTGACACAGGCCCTCTTTAAATGCTAAACAACAGCCAACCGGTAAGATATTATGAAACCAACCAGCATCATGGTGTTTTATGCATATTAAATGCATGCCATAAATCTCCAAACCACATTTATGCGCCTGTGTGAGTTACTGCTCTTACTTAGCATTTCAGCAGTATTTAGTGCAGTACTGCATTGTACTTTAAAAAGACAAATTTATTTATTTATGAGCGAATTTTGGAAAGCCAAAGGATAGTTGGCAATGAAATGTACTGCATTTCTCAAATTTCCTTCACCATTTGTCATTATTCCACATATTTGTTTCTTAAAAGTCCTTTTTCACATCAAGTAATTTTCAATAATTGTTTTTACTAGTAATTAAATTGTAATTAAGTTGTCATCAACAGTTGAAGTCTTAAACGGAGGTTGCATGCTGCTGCTTAGCCTTTAACATGCAAAGTTATGTAGCTTGTAAATTGGATGTAATCTTGTTAGTGTATGTATTTGTCATATGAAGTTCAAAGAGTAAAATTTCTTCTTATGAAGTTTTCCTCAGAGTAAAAGAGCAGTGTCACGGGACCTTTATGACACATTGGCGAGTCAACCACATACCAACCTTCTCCATATTCTTGTAGTACTGGTCTTTAGCCGATGCCACTGCTGCCAAATTGTTAGCTTCTGCTGTAGCCTGAACGAGTCAACACATGATTGTAAATCTTCTGAAGATTTGGTCGTAAAACACACAGAAACTGCTAACATCTGGGCTGACTCTCACCGAATGAATATGCAACCATCTGCTGACTCATTCGTTCAGGCTGAGTGAGGGGGGACTTATGATCAAAAGGATAAGAGCCCACAACTTTTTCTGTATGCATGTTTTTATTATAGTGCTTCTTGGCCAAAATTTACCTATTACATTGACTGTTTTAAATCTATTTTAGATGCACACGGTCCAATTATGGGAACAATAAGTGTATATCATATGATGTCAGCTACTCCATGCATCACTCAGAAACAATTTCAAAACTAATTTCAAAGGGTCCCAAAATGATGTCTAAACGTATGTTATGCATGATTACCTGCAGCATGGACTTTGGCTGTGGCAGGTCTTCTCCCTGGTATATCTTGATGTATGACTGAAATAAAAACAGTACAAGTGAGATGTCCATGACAGTGCCAGTGTGTACCCTGAACATGTCAGGTGCCCTACAGGTGTGCCCACCTTGAAGTACTCCAGGAGGCCTCTACAGGTCACCTTGTTGCCATTGATCTCCTTGACTGCCAGTCTGTCAGGGTCGAGGAGTTTAGGAATGAATTCGCAAAGTATTGTTTTAAACTCTGGAGCCACATCTAAGAGACAGAAAGCAGCTTTAAACACTAGTTTGTAGTAATATGTTACATTATTTCACATGCACTTTGATTTTTGATCCTTCCTACAATTTGGGAACTAAAACAAGTGCCTGAGTGCTAAAATTCCAGGATGGTCCTAGATCCTGTTTCAGCTGACCCCTCACCACACCATCTTCATTTGCATGGTCCCGCAAACTTGCACCATGTCGTTAAATGTTTAGCAGTGAGGGTGAGTTGTTAAACATTGATCATTCTAAACCATGACTGTAGTATTTACATAAGCTATAGCTGTTCAGATCAGCACAGTCTGTGGCAGCCTGCTGTGAACATACATTAAAGCGATTGCATGGCTTCATAGCTGTGGGTTGGCAGTAATGGCACCATCATGGTGTCTAAAATGCTGTTTTTAAAAGCAAACCATTTGCAAGGTTCATGAGAGTGAAACTTAACCCTTCATGGCATTTGCTGTATGGTCAGTATCAGAATGGGTAGTTGTTGTAGTTGAGACAAGGTCCTCTTTGTGAATGCACAGAGTAAATAAGTTTGTAACATTGAATTAGACCTATTAAAAACATAAAACATAATGGAGTATGGAGATTCTGTGTCCTTTCAGAATGATTTGCGTACAAGACAGAGGCCTCTCTAGAGGTCTCTGCAGACTTCTTCAAAGGATCCTGGGTCAGTTTCAGCAGACCTCAGTGCAAGATATATAATCTCTCCACCAGGCTCAGGACAGTATAGAAAAACAATCTTCTTTAGGATGAGGTCAAGAGAAGCCTTCTCTTGGAATGTAGTGGTAACGGGTTCCAACTGGTGTGGGTATTGAATATCAGTTTCCCTATATTGACTAATGCATGGTTTGGATATAATGGTAGAGAATGCAAACACTAATATGTAAAAGAAGGTGAATACATAATCACTTCTGACAAATGTAAAAAACGTAGGTTCTTTGTGCGATTGTTAGACATTCTTTGGTTCAATAAGGCTTGTTAACGTTAACCTGCAATAAAGGATGAGACCAGCTGTTCTCTTCAACCAATTCTATAGGCTGCATCTTTGTTTTCTATTTTAATGTTTAACTTCAAATCTAGCTGACTGGGGACATAGGAACAGCAGCACATACCTTCAATATGTTTACAAAAAAACTAAATTGACCCCAGTGTTGCTATAAGAAGCCTTAAGAAGTCATGTTAACCACTTTTTTGACAATTTAGTACATTTGCTGGCAGATTGTCTTCCTTCTATTCCCCACCTTTTTGTGTTTAAGCTCTTTACTTACTGCCTTATTCGTCTGTGCACCAAAGCAGGAATCTCAACTACAGGACCTGCGGGCCAAAGCCCTCCTGGGTTTAGGATTTAACTACACACACAACTCAAGCTGGTAGGCGATTACCAAAGGCCTTCGCAGGTTTCTATCAGGTGTGTAAATGAGTGCATGTTGAACACAGTGGAGTAGTACAAAGAAAAGAGCAATAGAGGTGTCACCTGAAAGGACAACTGAGGAAGACAAATCCAGAGGTAAATCCAGGAGTTTCTGAAGGAAAAACTCTAACTAAAGATTGTCTACAAAATGTTTGCTGAATATTCATATCTAGGAATGGGTCCACCATCATATGTATGGAAAAACATGCACACAAACATGTATAACAAACATGCATGCAAGAAAAACCAAAGCAGAACTATGTACCGCAGAGTTGACCCCGGAAAGTAGGGCTTGTGGCGACCTTCAGGCCAGGGTGAGGTAACAGGAAACAGGAAATGGAGGTGAAGCAGGAATGAATGTGCTTTCTCACTGTCTGCAGCTCTTCATGCTGAGCGTCTTTCACCTGAATAACAAGTAGAGAAGCGAATGGCTTGCTGTATGTGTGGACATCCATGCAGACGCAGCATCTACAGAGTTAAATCCAAGAACTGCTGCATTATATGCTTATTATATCATATGCATTATATGTGTCTGATGTGCAGCAATAGTAATAGTGCAGATGATATCATTTTGAATAGAGGCAGTTAAAGTACTGAAGATGCTCTGATTAAATAATGATCAACATGTCAACTATAATTAAATACATGACATGAAATCTTGTTAGCACAATAATCTTCAGCCCCTTTTAGGCATATAACCTTTAGGCATCTTTAGTTATTTAACTTGTTTTATTTATTGTTTGTGCATAATAATAATAATAATAATAATAATAATAATAATAATAATAAATAACTATTTGTATAGCACTTTTATAAACATACGCAGAAGGATAAAATACATAGAAGGATAATAAAGCTTATTACATGCTATCTCTCACCTTAGGAAAGTATGTGCCAAAAATAAAATGTTACAAAACGATTTATTAAAATATAGTTACATATGATTGATATATATATATATATAAAGAAGACTAAAGTTAATTTAAAGAAAAAAAAGTTAACAAAAAACAACAACAAAAAAAGAAAATAATTTCAAGAAAAAGACCATTTAAAAACTTCCCTTCAAGGAAATAAAAGTGTAGCTGCATTAAGCAAAAACACAGTGCTTAGTTAAAAGTGAAAATCAATATTTTAAAAATGGGCGAGGTAAAAGTGCAGCCGAGGCAGAGTAGTCCACAATCACAGTAAAAATTTTGTATTTTACTGTGATCAAATCCCTTTTGTCGGCAGGCTACTTTGAACAGAGTAATAACTTACTTGCAGCCGTTTATCCAAGAATTCACTGCCTCCCTTGAATCCATACTTATACTCATAAGGGAAGCTCCAGTCTCGGATAAGAAACATGAGTGACTGAAAATAAACCATGAGTCATGATCCATTTGCATACTTGCTGTTTAAATTCTGCTCTATATGAATTATTTGAATAAAATGTGCCATTTGTAATGCTGGGAACATAAATAAATCATGTTACTATTAAAATGTCTTTCTACATGTTCTTAAATTTTTGCATTAGGAGTAACAAAGAGCTTACTACTACCTGAAAAGGTTTTAAAAAGATTTCATCCATTGCAAGTCGGCCATACTCCGTGAACAACTGAAGATTGAAAACAAAACTAACAGTGATTAATAAACAATGACTGAAGCAAAGCACATCTTTTGTCACATTCATTTGTCAGTAGTACCTGACAAAGAGATAATCTGTTACTGGAAAAAGCACAAAAAAAGTTTATCTAAAGGGGGGAAAAATAAAACAGTGTGTAATATTTTGGGTAAATTCCAAAAATAATGAGATTAGATTATATTATGAAAATACTTCTCAATTTCAATTGTAGACATACATATTTGCTTCATTTCATGACACCTAAAACTCACAGTCCAATTCATTATCTATTAGAGAGCAAAGATTTCAACCATATTTCAGTGTCATTGAGGATTGTTAACCTCAAAATGTTCCCATTATTAACAAAAATAATTGTTTTTGTTTTTAAACTTTACTAGTTACTACTCAACACTAAATCTCATCAATGAACACAGTCGAAAACCCCACTGTGGATAAGTACTTTATCACATTTTATCATACCGTACTTTTAGTATGAGAAAAGCAATATTAGGAACAAACTTTTTAAATAAAAGTAAAATTAATTTTGAGCATTATGTACATTTGCACACAAAGTACTAACCTGAAGCTGCTGCAGGTCATCTTCTTGGATATTCTGCGACAGATTATATATCTACAGAAAATATATATTCATCAGTTAACCATGCAGCACCAAATATGATCAGAACAATAAAGCTCATATGACAGCTAGGACGGCTGTACCTGCATTGAGCTGGTCATGGTGCTGAGGGCAAAGATTGTGGCACAGTCCTTCACAGTGGACTGGTCATCGAACGCTCCCTGTGTGTCCATAAGCAACACTGCCACCTTGTGGAAGAAAGAGCATGAACTGTGTTCCAACTGGTGATGTAAACAATCAAGTGTGAAGCTGAAGTTGACCAATGGATGAAAGGGAATTCCAAGTATCTTAAATGCCATGCTCACACAAGTTAACATAAATGGGATAAAGCCACTGCCCATACTATAAGTGAATCTATTTGCCTATTGTACTAATTCAAGATTGTAAGGCTGAAATCAGGCATTACACAATTTAGGATTACTTAACACCTCGCAATAATGTGCCTGATAAACATCTGCACCTATCTAGACAGTACTGAATCTTTACATGTCACTAACAAGTAAATGTTTAAATAGTGGTATTTAAAGATTAAGGTACTTGACTTGTAATCGGATGGTTGCTGCTTCAAGCCCCACCACTGCCAAGTTGCCACTGTTGGGCCCCTGAGCAAGGCCCTTAACCCTCAGTTGCTCAAGTTGTACTCAGTCGTAATTGTAAGTCGCTTTGGATAAAAGCCTCAGCTAAATGCCGTAGATGTAAATAGTTGGTTACTTCCATCAATGCCCTGTAAACATTCACCTATGCCAGACTGGTCATTCTTTATCTGTCCTCTATAAGGTACCTCTTTGCCATTGCTTTTCTTCACAATGAAAACTTCACTCCACAACTGGATGCCAGTGGTCTCGGGCTCTGAGCCACCTCTCCATGAGAATCCCGTCAGGGGTTCATGTTCCTGTCCAAGCCAGTCTTCATCGGACTATGACACACACAGACCAAATAAAACCCAAACAAACAAAAACCCCACAAAAACTGGAGCAAAAAAGGTGGACAAAATATGCATAAAGTATAAAGTGGTTATCACACCAGATCTATACTGCTTCCAGTATCGTGACACTAATCTGGCAATACTATTATGCAGCAGTGTTGTCAAGCACTTTGGGCCAAATCTGTTCAGTGTAGCTCAACACATACACTGACAGTTTCCAGTGTGATGCATTACATAGTTAACGGCAGACAGGGACAACTAACCTTCCTGTACATGTATCGAAGCATGAAATCCAAGAGGAAACTCTTGCCCTTGCGGAAGGCGCCAGCAACACACAGCACCACAACATCCATATCTCGGACATTAGGCCTTAACAAAATCCGTTCAAGGGCTTTTGAGTCCAAGTCAAAGGAGTGCTTCTCCTTATTAACAGTCACTATTTGGATTGGGCCAGGTTCACGACCCATTCTTGGTTCTCTGTTGAGGCAGTGTTTCTGTGGACAACAAATGCAGTATTGCAGTATTTAATGTAAGCAAATATAATCAGAATGTGCATGGCTAATGCATGGAGTTTTGTTTTAAATAATCAGACAGGCCTTAACTAACTACTTGAGCATGTGAAAATCCTAGATGTTCATTTTCCACGAAGCACCATTTGGGACAAAGTTTACTCTGCTGGTGTCTTTGGTATATGTGATGCAGATGTAGCAGCTGAGGGGTGGAAGCAGGCTCTGCTCCACTCACTGTTTCTGTACTCTAGTGAATGAGTGTCTTTGTTTCTGCATTCTGTACACCCTTACCCGTGGGCTAACAAGTACAATCAACACAGCAACGCCGTTCTCCCAGAAAAGTGTTAATACATCCCGCAAAGGCACAGTAATGCGAGTAAGTAATTTTAGAGTAAGGTGATTAATGTCTGCACTTGGAAAAGCAGACTAACAAGTAAGGGTATACCTTTTTCTGCAGACCCTAACTTAGGAGGGGTGTGGTACATGAGAACAAGTACAGTAACATACCAACATTTCTCACTAATCAGGTATTACTACAAGTGAGTATGGAATCTTGCGTATGAGCCTATTGATTGTATTACAGCAATTGTTAAACATATCGATTTTAAAACGTTTGAACTCCAGGCATATTTCAAGTCTACGCTGTCTCTTAATGTACTTATTCAGGGTGCACGAACAACTGTGGCATGGGACCTCAGAGAACCACGTTTTGCTTTAAGGATGCGCTTGAAAGCGCCCTGATAAGAGACGCTGTATCATCGCAAAAAAGAAAATTATAAAAGTACGAATATGTAACCTAACAAAAAGCGAAAGGCGCGGTCCGTGTCAAGGTTCACACATGAACAAAAATAGGAGGCAATTATGCGTCACACAAACTACGCCCAGCTGCTCCAGGAGGAAAGTTGCGCTGTTTCTCTGCAGGCCTGCATCTGCAACTTTTATAGTCGCTGGCGGTACCCTAGGTAGTGTGTTTACGACCGGCGTGGCTATTCAAATCACGGCTAGCTAATATGTGCCATATTTACATAAGAGCTAGGGTAGCTACGGAAATCGGGATCTATCTAGATATTGGCAGGAAAAAAAGCTGCTACCTTCCAAATCATTATCTAATAGCTAGCTAACTAACCCTAGTGTTCATGTGTTGGAAGAGGCGTAGTACAACATTTTTAACAAGGTTAAAAAAAAACAACTTTAAAAAAGTAAGGTGAAAACGGCAGCAACAGATGCGCACTCTATCAAATGCTTTGTAGTTTTTAAAGGTCGAACATTAGTTTAGTGTTGTAGACAAATCAGTTGACCGAGACTTGCTGAACTGCGTCCAGAAAGTATCAGTCTAGTCTAGGTCTAGAGACTAATCTAAATTAATTGCATTAACTAGCGGCTGTTAACGTAGTTTATACATGAAACATTGAGAAAACACTAACATTTAGTTAGCTAACAAGTTAGCTACACTGCATCACAAGCACGTCACCTCAGTTTCTTCAGTTGCAAAGCAGCAAGGCGAACTCCTTTTAAATAACCTAAAAGTCTGACGTTAAAAAACACCACCATCAATACATATGGCAAACCTGGTTCATTAGCTAATGTTTCCTTTAACTAACTTACCTGTCTTTCTGTAAAAGTAGTGAACTCGCTAGCTACAGGTAGCTACTGTTTCGGATCGGAGGACTCAACCCTTGTTTGGAAATAAGTATTTTCAAACGCGAACAAGCAATGCGCTTTGTGGGAGTTGTAGTTTATTTGCATTTAACTTTGCTTACGTACCCTGCCGTTCAAGAACTACAGCTCCCAAGTTGCACGTTTCACTAAAACGAGATATTCGAATGTAGTTGAATGTAGCACAAATTAATCATATCAAACGGCTAATTTATTCTTCACTTTGACAGAGAAGGGTCCGAATCTATATGCTGTCCCCCCCTTCTGTTAGGGAAATGTGCGTATACTAGATATAATTGTATTTTACCAACCAAAAAGAACTTCCGAGGGAGTGTCTAGTAAGTTCCTCAGTGAGTCATTCATGGAACAAATTACTAGTATTGTACAACAGTTATTTGATCTAGATTAAGAACATTCTGTATTTTGGCACAGCTGTTAACATACATACTTTCATTTCAAATATAAAGATTGAAACTGTAAAAGAAATAAGCAGTCAGAAATCCAGAAATTTATTGCCAAGTGTCTTATATATAAACAGGAGGTGGACCTTTTGGTCTAAACTACTCAAATCATCATTAAACACTTTATTCAAATAAACAATTTGGAATACCATGCACTAGGTTCGACAGAAAAATAAATGTTAGAACATTTATTTCAACAGTACCATGTTAATGAGTCAACAAGGAACAAAGATCAGACATTACAAATTCTATACAAAAGAATGAAATTACTGGCAGTTTGTCTCAAATATTACACATCATAAATTATTATGCGTATGACGTATACCATGAAAATACACAAACTATATACTGAACTAGCTATTGGAAGAGCACTAAATATGTTTTCTGACATTAAACAGTGATGTCTACAAATGTCTATCAAACAAGACATTGTTTTAAGGGTGAGTTGCCTTAGGTTTACAGCATGGTATAATCTGAATAATACATTCCAAACCACATCCAGACTCTCAAATGCTACAGTTGTTACTAAAATGTTATGTATGCCACAGTTATGTAAGTAAATACTTTTCTTTTACTTTGCAATATGTATTAGAGCACAGTACTCTATACAACCTTCGCCCCTTTACCCATAGTTGACATCAGCACTGGTCCCTCAAAAGCAGTTTTATCCATGTTCAATTTTAAATGAATGCAAATAAGTAAATTCATGTATGATCAAATCCATTAATTTCTATCGATTCTCATGTTATACAACTCAACCCACTACTGATCTGTTAAAACTGTAAAAATGTGGTGCATACAACACTATAACAACATCGGATTTCAGGCAGTTTCAATATGTCCTTAGACAAGTAGCAGTAAATCAAAAAAAGTAAATTACTGGTGATGGCAGCTATTATTTCTCCATCAAGATGTCCAGATCAGTGGCTTCCTCCTGCTAAGTCAAGCAGTGATCCTGCAGCCTCTTGCGCCTCCGCATCAAGTTGTAGGATCTCGACTGTTTCTAGATCCAGTTCAGTATCCCCTGGTAGGACCAGGTACTGGTACTGCTGATCCTGATAATAGTGGAACTCGATGTAGCCACTGTCTGCGAGTGGATCTTTCTCAGACTCCTCACAAGCCTCTTCTGTTAGTTCGATGGCCACCAGCTCCTCGTGGTCAGGGATCAAAGAACATGACGACATTGAAGGGTTATTCAAATCCATGTCTGTGATGTGGAACAAAGAGGTAATTTATACAAGGGCATCCAAACTGCAACTAATGATTTGGTTTCTACAAGTTACTGTCTAAATTTCACTTTTGTAAATAGTTTTTTAGAAGACTATGAAAAGCAACGCTCAAAACTGTAACACAAGTCACACCAAAGCCAGTTGTTTCTATAGAGTAATGATGATAAGAAAGAGGACTGCAAACACAAACACAGGCTTGAAGATCACTTTACATAAAGCTGGCACTAAAAAAGACAGATATAAAGAGGCTAGCCATCACATTGTTGTGGCTATAGGTTGCTAGGGTAATGCCAGGTTGTTGTCATGACAACAGCACACAAACGCTAGCATTGCAAGAAATGGGAAAGGGGGTGCCCAGCACAAGATAAAAAAACTACGAATTTCATATAAGAAGACCTACACGTAACCTTTTTCCATTCAGGTAAAATTGTTTTACCACACATCAAAGTTGACTAATTTTAGGATATGTATTGGTTTCCCTCATTCACAGATTACCCTATAGTTTATTACAGTATTACATTTTATAATTTAAATCAGCACAAAGTGCCTAACCTGAAATCACTGTAGTGTCACCCATGAGGGTCTGTCCATAATCTGCTGCCTCCAATCTGTTCCAGACAGGTCAAGCAGATGCATGAAACAAATATAAAGTACACATTTAACAATGTAGGACAAAATGGTCCATTGCAACAAAATAAACATTTTAGATGTACTACTACATCTATTAGCGAGTATCGTTGAAAAAGAAAACATGTATACTCACAATACAGGACTGTTCAGCAAACTACTGTTGTTGATGTGACAATAATGTGTTTTCTTAAGCACCTCCTGAAGAGTGGGTCGATATTCTGGGCAAACGCACCATAGTGACCCCTTTCCAACAGACTGTTATTAAAACACACATATTATGGTTAATAGTATTTTAACAACAGAACCACAATATAAACGCCACGCAAATTTGTGCAATGAGAGAGACACACACTTGACTTTTGTCCCTCTGTATCCTCTGAAAGCTCTTGCTCAAGGACAGGTTGTGTCTGACCGAGTTCCTCCACCCACTCGGAGCCGTTCTATAGTAAGGGAAGTTGTTGACGATCCACTCATAGATACCTTTAACGGGAAGCCTTTTGTCTGGAGAGTCTTCGATTGCCATGAAGATGAGGCTACTGAAAGAATATGGAGGTTTGCCTGGGGACAGAGGTAGATTTGGGGTGGGGAGGGGTTCCAGTGACTCTAACTGAGGCAGTGTGGGCATCTTGGGAAGGTGCTGCAGAGGCAGTAAGTTCCTCTGATGCAGCCAGCTTAGGCAGGTCAGGTCATCCTGGTCAGATGGAGTCGGGGGACTGAGGCAGTGAGTGTTAAGACCTCCAGACAATGGAGCGGGGCACGAGGAATAAGAAGGAGCGGCTTGGTGCAGCACAGTTGCAGAGGGTTGGGGAAGAGATGGGGAATGGGAAAGGGCTTTGGATGCGTTCGTTGGGGATTGTATAGGGGAAACGGATGGCGATGTGGGTACGTCCTTCTCCATCTCTCTCCCAGTCGCGAGGTAAAGGCACATGCATGCAGTCGCTTGCCTGTTGGGGTAAAAACAGATCAGCCTTACTGAACAACCATCAAACCCATGCCAAAGACATAACTCATTCATTTACAAATGAGTAAGTCTCTTACCACCTGATCTAATGCATAAGCAGGAGACGAAACTTGCACTCAAGATCGTTTATGGCCCACAACTAGGTAGAAAGGGTTTTGCAGTCGCTCAGAAGTTCTTTTTTTTTTTTTTATCCGTCAGTGACTGCAAACAATTATCAAGCTAGTAAATCATTGAGCAATCTAGTCAACCAAGGTCTCACGCATGTCTCTTGACATGAGAAATACGGAGAGTTGGACTCAGAGATTATACTACAAATGCCTAAAAAATATACAAATTAAATATTAATGGAGCGTCGGTTATGACATCTCAACTTGTTACTTACTGGAGCGAAGCCGCATGGTACACGTAGGGTACCTGAGAAAATGGCGCTAGAATATTAAGTTACATTTAGGACAATTAGCCAGGCACCTCCGAGCTTTGTGTTAGATATAAACAGCTGGGCATGGGAAACTTACCTCACCTTACGTACTAACTTTGAGTTCTCAAGATAGAGAGTCCCTTTTTGCGTTTAAACAGATACACTGAATTAACAGAACAGTATTAAAATTACAGCAAAAGAACTAGCTAGCGACTAGTCACCGAATTACCCTCACTGTCCTATCCGCGATCTGTCCTTTCCCACGTTACCTTGGAAACGAAAAAGACGCTTTGCAGCCGGCGCGCCTCAAGTGCGACCCTTTCTTAAAGAGACCACAACCTTTTTTAGAACGAGAACAAATGGGCACTCGGGGGGGGGGCTTTTAAATTATAGGCGTTTTTCAAGGACATCTACAAATAAGATACCCCACACCCTGAACAAAATAACCCATTTTGCTTGCTCTACTAATGTACAAACTGTAGTGCATGACTGCTTTCCTTTGTAGCACAAAAACGTGTGGCATGAAGTAAACTACACAATTCAAATAAATTCAAAACACAAATCCTTCAACAAATTACTATATTAAAATTCTAATTGACATTAGATTTTACTATAAGGAAAAAGGCATGATGTATGCACAGACAAATAGAAAATAGGACACAAGCTCAGCAAACAATGTATTTAGCATGTGCCACATACCAAACTTGCAAAAATTCCAAATTACAACACCAAATTTTTGCATTCTGCATTTTTGTGTCTGTATTGTGTTTCACCCAAGAAAAGTGATTTTCTTTAAATTGTCACAAGCAGTTTACTTTATAAACTTTATATTAGAATTTCTTTACCGTGACTTACACATCAGTGACAAAAAAAAATAAAAATTAAAGAGCACTTTTATAAGCTTTAAAAAAAAATGTCGATGCACAGTCTGTCATTCTTTCAAAGGATGGTGGTGTACCACATCGAGCACTTCAATGAAAGTAAGCCAAAGAATGTAGCGGCATGTCCTCAAAACCAAGAACAACTTAATAATAATTATCGGCCATTTTCTGCTGTAATGGCAAAAAAAAATTTGGGAGTCATCATTCTGGCACCCAATGCTGTTTCTCATGCGATTTTGGAGTTCTTTCTCTCCATGTGAACCTTTCCAGCTGGTCATCTGACCAAATGAGCAGTCAGCCAATAAATGATGATTGGCTGAAAGACAGCAGAGGCGACGGTAATGTATAAGCGGAAGCGGGGCTTGACATTTGCTCCGGCACCCATGGAATCCGCAGACAGTGACGAAAGGATCTTCATTTTGAGAGAGCGAACCTGAAAACAAACAATCAGAAGAAATGTTATATGTGCATTTCTGCTGCACTGAGAACAAGATTCATTTATTAAGTTCCTCACAATGAACATGTCTGAATGGTTTAAATTAATGCAAATTATTAAGTCTTTGAATATAAAGAAAAAGGCATTTTTGTAATGGTAAACATCTTCAGCTTCATCTAATTATCTAATTAAGCTTCTAACGCCAGTTGCTGGGGCTACCAAAACTATTGTTTTTTTGTTATTTTTCATCTCACTTGTTCCCTGAGACTCCTACCATAATTGTCACTCCCACTTGAACAAGCCCTACCTTGGTTTGGGACCGAGTACTAGCACCATCAGCACTATTAACTGTCTCTCCCTCAAAGCAGAAGGTAACCCCCCTTATTTCTCATTTACACTCCACATGGATAAAAATAGCTATAATGTTTAATTTTCCTCACTATCTAAATTTGTACTCTAGTATATGAAGGAACCCTAAGTGTATTGGGACTCCCTTTTATCAAGGGAAAAAGTGAAACACATGCTAGAAGATCCCTTTAATTGGGATATTTTAAAATCTTTGGATGAGTTGATGCACCAGTATGACATCCCAAGATTACAGTTTTGGAGATATTTACAGCTGATCATTGAATGTGGAAATAGAACTCTCTCTGCTGTTAAAAAGGTTTGGGAAAGAGAATTAAACTTGATGGAGCAGGGGGATGGACAGAATTCGTCAAAAATATTACAACTGTGTCAAGGGACTTAAGGTTACATCTTATCCAGTTTAAAATGCATTATTTTTATTGGACTCATTCCATATTGCACAAACTGAGCTTAAAAACAAGCTATATCTGAGTGCAGCAAGTCTGAAGAAGACTTGCTTCGTGCTTTGTGGCTGTGCCCTAAAATTCAAGCACTCTGGATAGCAATTCATGATTATATCTGGGAGGTTTTGGGAATCAAATGTGCATAATGTCTAGACTCTGTGTTAGGGGATTCCAAGGTTTTGTATGTTGGTGACAAGTACCTAAAAACTAGCTTGATGTCAACTGATCATTCTTAGGGGGTAGAAGAGGTGCACTTCTCTGTGCTGGCGCAAAAGCATCAACCATGAACAGTCTGAACAAGTTGATCAGGAAAGCTTGCTCTGTTGTTGGAGATGGATTATCTGGAGGTTGTGGCAGAATGGAGGACTCTCAACAAGCTGTTAGCCATACTGGAGAGAAACTTCCACCTCCTGCACACCACACCAGACAACCTGAGAAGCTCAATCAGTGGCAGCCTGATACAGCTGTACTGTGTTAAAGATGTCACATGAGTTCTTTCCTTCCCACTGCAATTAGACTCTACAACTATTCTCCTTATTGTAGATACAGTACTGATCTCCTGTTGTCTGAACTTCCATACCAAAATAATTTCACTAATGCATACTTGTGTTATTACACTGTGCAATTTCTAATCTGCTGTTTTAGAAACTTTCACTATGCACTTAAGACTGTGAAATCTGTTGTTACTCCTAATCATATTCACAATGAACTAATCAACCTCCTGATACTTAGTGCAACACCTTATGCTGCACTTATGTCTTATATAGACACATTTGTTTTACAACCACTTCATAAACACTCCTGTAACTTGGCTCTCAACTCTTATTTTTGCGTACTTTATGGATGTTTATGTGCACTTTATGTCTTGGTACTGTGACTGCTATCTCCTTCAGGATCAATAAAGACCTACCTACCTACCTACTATATTGATGAGATGGAATTTGGTCCATAATTGTCTGACCCCCGATTTCACTATTTAAATGATCATTTTGTCTTTCATTCTAAATAAATCAGAAATTAAACTTTAAATGGGGTATACAACATAAACCTGATACTTTTGTTGCAGATATGGAAATCGGTGCACAAGCAGAATAGTGTGCATGCATCCAATAAAATCAAATGCAATCCTAGGACTCACTATGAAAAACATGAGGGCACAAGATGACCAGGCAAGTGCAACATAGTAGCCATCACTGCCAAAGAGTAGCCCACAGAGAATAGTGAAGATCATCCTAAAAAGACAAATAATTTCACCCTGAACCAATGTGTACAGGAACGTGAACAGCAGGATAAGATTGTTACTGTTATATTGTTATAAAATTGAAGATCAGAAACTCCACTGAAATGGGAACACTTTTAAGGCCAATGACAAATACCCTGCACAACCCATCCCCTTCAAAAAAAAAAAAAAAAAAAAGTACATACCCAACATATTTGTATCCACTGTAGGCAACAAGGTCAAAGGTTGAGAGATCAGTGTGCACTGTGAGAAGGTACAGGCTTAGCAACATGACAAGTACCTCAATGATGACCCAAACCAGAGCAGTGCTTGCACATAACCCTAGCACTTCTGGACTGAACCTACAAATGAAATGGACGAAAAAGAAAAACCCAGAGTTAGAAATTCTGTTATAAGTTTACATTTACAGCATTTAGGTGATGCTTTTATCGAAAGTGACTTACAATTATGACCAAGCACAACTTGAGCTCAGGGGCCCAACACTGGCGGGGCTTAAACCAACAACCTTCTAATTACAAGGTAAGTACCTTAACCACTACCACTGCCCTAAGTAAGTAAGATGACAATGAATACCTTAACTATTTGCAACATGATTGTTTCAAGAAATTGATCTCCGGAATACAGAAGCCTATGTAGCATTAAAGGTTTTATGAGTACAGTGTTGAGACTGCACCACATATGCAGTATGTTCTTGAAAAACATTTCTTTCAGCTCTTTATACTAACCAGTTTTTATACTGCTTCTGAGAGTGGGCCACTATCACTTACCGTTTCTGTATTCCTAAAGCCATTCCTGCCAGCAAAATATAAGTGATGAAAGCCATTACTACAAGAAAACAAAAGAACATTTCAGTGAGCAAACCTGTTGTACAATATGTGAGCATTTCATAGTTGTTGTGCAAAACCAAGTCTACTACTCATACAATTTCCTGGGTATTATTTTAGAACTGTGTACATTTAACAATGTATTTTCAGACATAAATAATGTTGTACTTATAACTAATACAAATATATAGAGATTTAAAAAGCTGGCTGAGACATTAACTCAAACACATAGCACAAAATTGAATGTATTACATGTTAATGCATTCATTAGGTCATCCCATTCCACATCACAGGCACTGTAAAACATAGTTAATGTAGGAGTTCTGCTTTGTTAAAACCATAAACCAATTTGTACACTGAAGCTTTTTTAGTCATGGTAATCAAAGATGTTTTGTTCTGGTCCTTCCATCTTATCTTGACTTCTGTATCTGATGCAGCTGTTCCAAGATCTGTGATGGATGGTATCAAGGCCACCTTGTTTAGGGGGGGATTTCACATTTAATAATTTAGCTCTTACATCTGTACTTCAGAATAAACACTGAACATTATTTACTGGGTATGTAGAGATCTGGAGCATTGACATCATGCCGAGGTGTGAGTGGAGTGTCTCTGTGGTAGCGAACTTCCCAGTCCTAAAGACATCAGAGCAGATTACAAGAGACATGGAGTTATAGTACCACCTTGTAGCTGTCATTTATTAAGTTAATGTATATCCTTTACAGAAACAAACAAGTTCAAGATAAATCCATTAATGCTTATACAAATTAGGTCAAATTGTATGATTAAAACAGAACCTTGAGATATACACATATGTTGACAGCAAAAACAATTGTGTGAATGAAAAGCAACTCTTGCACCTAAAATTAATTCCGTCACATTCATTGTTGAGTCTGAGTGTCGCTGTAACTCTTAGGAATGATAAATTGCTTTCAGTTGAGTAACTTCAGTTTTTACCTTATGTGTATAAGGGAACATGAGAAGCAGCAGTTTCTTAATGACATATTTGGTGTCGACTGCAAAGAAATACTTCAGCTTGTTCACGGACATGAATCGACTGATCTGTAGAGAATAGCAGAAATTAATCGCTATTTGGTCCAGTAATGAAAATAATAATGTCTGGAAAAGCACACCATCTGAAAGCAGTGCAATAATAGCGAGTGCAGAATTGCCGGTCGATTTTAATGATTAATTCTGTTAATTCAAATTAATATTTTATCACGATTTTCAAAAATTGTGAATCCAGATTGCAAAAAAAAAAACACCCAACAATGAAAACAGGCTGCAATCTGCAGAGAAAATAGCTCGAAGAAAGGTGGAAATATAACTTGTGTTATTGTAACAGTGAGGTGAGACAGCACGCACATACAGTGATGAGCAAAGTTTATTCAAGGCATTCTCATTAACCTTAATACAATCCAGTTAGATAAATGTTAGACAAAGATGCATAGTCAGAAGCCTAGTAAACAAAGTGAAAGATAACTACAACAATGACTGACAACAAGAGACAGGAAAACAAGTACAAAGGTAGACTCGGGGAAAAGAGATACAGGTGCAAACAGTGAAGGGCAGAGATTTACAAAACACAAGACAAGGGCAGAGACAGAAATTAAACTAAAACAAAAATTATAAGCTGACACCCAAAATGTCTGCTAAAAGATGGATGTTAGCTGCTACATTTTCTAAAACTTTTCCATATGACAAAGAGCTTCCAGTTGAAAGAAATGAATGATGTAGTGGCATTTCACATCAGGAAAAACTATCAAGAAAGCAATTCTTGATAAATCTTAAAATTAATATTTCTTACATTGATATTATACTTGCAGTTTTGAGTCTGTTAAGGACATTTAAAATAATTCCTTCACCATTTGACTGCTACAGATTGTGCTGGTTATTTTTGTACATCCAAAGTGCACTCTAGTAAAAATATACATAGGTTTGGATGAAATGTTCCAATTGCTGGATGTTTATTTATTTTTGGATATTTATTTATTTATTTATTTATTGGGGGGGGGGGGGGGGGGGGTAGCATCGCCCAGCCATAAGCTACAGCCATCATCACATCTACAGCTCACCTCTTTGTTTACCATGTCCTTGCCTTGGTTGGCAATTGAAGAGCCATACATCATAGCTGCATTAGCCACTGGATCTGTGAAAAGGTTGTTCACTCCTCCAGGTCCTTGACCTCCTACAGCTCCACTCCCAATGCTATAACCCGATTCATAGTAATTCTGGCTGTTCATGTCTGGCGCCCCAGAACTGGTATCTTCAAAAAGAAGGGGATCCCCAGTCTGGGCTGAACGAGCTCTGGGCTTTGCTTTAGAAAAAAAGAGTCATTTACAGAGATGAATCATCTAGACGTGTTTAGACAAAACCAAAAGAGATCTGTTACTAAACTATCACAATCACTAAACGGTGTTGTAAAACAGAGCTTATAAAAGTCGCGTCGCTTGCGCTGATATTTGCACTATCTACTGACGGTGAAACTGAACAAAACACAAACAGCGTTCAAGAAAGCCATCAAGCTAGCTAACGTCTTCAGAATGCTATTCATATTCATAGCAAACTGCTAGCAAGCTAACTAGATTGCAAAGTTCTCATACTTACTAGCCCGGTAACCGTGGGGTGGAAGGGCCATCGTTTTTTCTTTTAGAAGACAATATGATGAGCTAATTTATGAAAAAATAAATATACACACTCCTTATAAGTAACTTCCAAACGTGATCTCCAATTGTTGTGGAAAGCAAGCCAATTATCTAGCTAATTTTCAAGTCCGGTCTGATCTAACAGATGCTAGCTGACTGAGTAGACATCCTAGCAAGCTAACTTGTTGGGCTTTTATTTTCAACGATAACACCGAATAGACATTACTGATAAAAGTGAGAATTACAAGGTCTCAGTACGTCATATCAAATACATTTTAGGTATCTTACTGTTAAAATAAACGCTAAGCTCGCGAGGTCAACTTCCACTTACTGCTACGCAGACGGCAGTGATACCGCCTCGCGCCCTCCTCATTGGCTCGCGGAAATGTGCCTGCGTGGCAGCTACTTACCCACGCGCAAGTCATATTGGTCAGATATTGGCTTTGTGCAATTTACTTCTAAATTACGATTGGCGGTAATTCGCTTCAGTTAAAGGTGTTCCAGAGCGTTTGCAAACGCATTCACCTCCATGTTAAAGCACCAACCTCAAAATAGCCACTCCAGCAGATACAGCTAACTGATATTAGTATTTTACAGTGATACATTTTCTAACTGGAGACCATCATTTGCCATGACCCAGTACCCTACATGAAAAAATCCTTGTTCTAGCCACAGAACCGCTATCGACAGCATGTTAACAGAATGGCCAAAAGTGTTAGTGATATCGTAGTAGTAGTAATATGAGAGAGTGCAGCAATGGTATGAATGTATCGTGTACAGCAGTATTGGAGTTTTTACATTTATCAGTGTCACTGCTGGTCTAGCTAGTAATTGTGCTCTAGTCAGAAACTGGGTATTATGAAAAAAATCTCTAACAAAATCTTTCTAATTAAATAAATGTTTTCAATAAAGTGGATAGTGTGGGTACTGTGACATTAATTCTGGACTTTAAAACTTATCTTTTCCCAGTGGTATCACTCGCATTAGCGTCTCCTCATAATCAGAAGGTTTGTTCTGTGCCTATCTGTACCCTAACATGTTCTTCAAGTATTCTTTGCTAAATTCATTGTCTGGTTGTATCAAATTACTTATGTAAATTATTAAGCCTGCGAAAGGCACTATGTGGATAAAACGTATTGTTATTACAATTATTATTATGTAGTGTGTTAGAAACACTCAATGACAACAAACAGGGCAAATACTCAGTACTGTAAAAAGAAGAAGAAGAAGAAGAAGAAGAAGAAGAAGAAGAAGAAGAATCTCATTATATTAGCTGTGAATAACCTGATGTCTTATACTAAGAAAGGTAATCCTACAAATACTGTATAAAACAACCAATTATATATTTATCTTAGAATACATGCATACCCATGTGCGTCCTTTCATATGATCCGAATTTTTGTTTACTGTGGTGGCTCAGTGATTAAGGTACTTGACTAGTAATCAGAAGGTTGCCAGTTCAAGCCCCACCACCATCAGGTTGCCACTGTTGGGTCCCTGAGCAAGGCCCTTAACCCTCAATAGCTCAAGTTGTATTTAGTCATAATTGTAAGTGCCTTTGGATAAAAGTGTCAGCTAAATGTCTGTTTGTGTATTTAAAAAAATAAAAAACTAGAAGTCAGTGTCTCGGTTGTGCTAGGAAATTCATGGCCCTGTTTTATTCATTTGTTTCTGCACTGACTTACCTACATGACGTGAGCAGCTACTTGTAAGAGAAGGGTAACCTATAGCAGGGAGCAGCATATGCATCTATATATATATATATATATATATATATATATATATATATATATATATATATATATATATATATATATATATATTCCCTAACACTATGTGCAGGAGGAGGGGTGAGCTACAGGAAGTCTAAGTAGTCAGATCCAGGTAGAAACGGAGTAGCATTACATTATAATCGGTTAATAATTTGATATTCTTTTCACCTGGATGTGTTTTGTAAGGGTAGTGTCTATGCGCAGTGCCATTTATTTATTTATTTTTTGCTACGTTAGTGGCTTTCATCGGTATCCTATCCGCACGCAAAGAGACATATCCAATATCAGTGAAAAAAACCCAAGTCAAGACATGTGTGAGCAATCTTGGCAAGTGGCGGAAGGTGTGTCGTTGTTTTTTTCCGGAGCCAAGACTGCCTCATTCTGGTCTCAGGCAGACGTTTTACAGGGATGACGTCATTTTCACCTGTCACCTACTTTCTCACAGGCATCACACTGAACGGTTGTTGAAACAGTGTCATTGGGTCATCAATTTTATTTCAATTTTAATAGCCTATAAACTCTATTCCATAACGCAAACTGCAAATTGTAGATTACACGAACTTGAGACGTTGTCATTCTAATAAAATCTATCAAAAACATTCATTTTGATGCAGCTGGCACAAAAAAATAGCTAATTTTAGAATCTTACAGTAATTTATAATTACTTTCTAAACAATACAAAAAGCTCATGAAGTCGTCACGTTAGCCAGTGCGCCGACCGTGTTAACTAGGGAACCCACTGATGAGTCACAGCAATGTCGGGAATGAGTTCAACAAATGAATGGCAGAAAGATGCAGCTGCCGATTATCATATCCTGACCACAGAGAGACAGTGCTCGTAAAAGCGAACGATGAAAATAATAACGGGAGTGGAATTAACAAATATTATTTACATATAATAAGCAGCTGTCTGTGCATATCAAATTGTTTTAGTGATTAAAAAAACGTAGCCTGTAGCACGTGTGGAATTCATAAATCCGAGGGATAATAATATCTAATAATAAAAAAAAACCGGACGGTAATAAATTTATTCCAGCCGCCTAACTGAACCATAGCCACTTTCTGTTTCACCGTTCCCTTCACCCGCCACCTTATACCAGTTTCAATCATCTTTAATCTCGTTTTTAATTTATCTGTTAGAATTACACACGGTCAAACCGAGGCCACTGAATAAGTTTCAAGGATTATTATTACAGTATTCCTCTGGGAGTACTATGCGATACAGCTAAGGGGTGTACCCAGCAAAGTGCATTAAAAGAATTAAAAAAGGGATTCCCGGAAAAATCTAAATATGGGCTTATACGTCATCTTACATGTGATCGTTCGTCACCCAAATTGTCGACGGCACTATTTCCCGTAAATTGGGAGGGGCGTAAACAATACGATATGTAGTCCAATGATAATAAACCTAAGAGCATTCTGAAACAGTAGTTTAGCTGAAGATCTAGATTAGCAGTAGAAGAAGTACTTCTTTTTATTTGAACACAGGCAATAGTTTGTACAGTACGATCGTGAACGATTACTTCCTTACACCCCTAGGAAGACACGATTGGATTCTACCATTTTCCCCGCAACAGGACAGACTTTCAACTTACTTTTGAATTGTCGTGGTGATGTATAAGTAAGTGCGCTTAGGCGAGTACGACCATTTGGAGCGATCACGGAGTAGTAGGTTTTCTTGCTCAGTTCTCCTTCTTTGACCATTAGAAAGTAGACGGCATACATGTATCGAAACTATGCGAGTCTTGGTAGAGGAACCAACCAGAACCTCTTGGATAGCAGTTCTGGATCTGGATCTGGATCGAGCTCTGCGAACGTTACTGGTACTACTGCCGCTGTCACCACCAACCTCGGAGAGGTAAGGCAGCATGCCAGATTAACTGGTTTCATCGAATGTCAATTTATAATAGTTCTCATACTTTAACACAATGTTAAATCCTAATTGTTTCGAATTTAGTAACATTTCGATGGGACAATTTTATAGTAGAGCATTAAGTTACCATAGTGGTACAGTGTCCCATACTCATAGTTTGGACAGCGTCAAGATAGGGCCACCTGGATATTAAATAAATACTGACTGAAACGTTATTTATGGGTGTCCTCTTATTAGGTTCCCAGCATATACACAGGGCCATATAATTTAGGCTATACAATAGTCATTTCATTATGTTTACTTACTCTAATTACCTTCTTAATGATCATTTATGGGACTTCAGACCTTGGTAAAAAAGGCTGAAAGTGTTCAGTTATATTGTTATTAGATTAATTTATTTAATATGTAATTAAACTTTACTTTTATTCCACCACCACCTAGCAGAAGTATTCAGTGGCAGGATCCAGTCAGTTTGTGCCTTCCCTCAATGCCATAACTTCAAGTCAAGATCTACAGTGGCTGGTCCAGCCCTCCCTTTTACCCACACCGGGTCCATCCAGGGCACCTTGTCACCCTTACCCACTGCCACCAAGAACTGGATCAATGAACCCTCACCAGCCCCAATCACACCTTCTCCGACCAGGGGTCATCAGACCCCTGGCAGTGACAGCCTCTGGAAGTTCTGCAAGGCGACGAATTGATGACCATGTAAGTTGTATTTATGTCCCAGTTGCATAAAAAGGGTTAGCTAAAGATAAAATGAATGAATGATCTATCTATGTGTCAGTTTTCTAAGACATGGCACACTCCTCTTGGATGGCCATTATGCATCATGCCTCTCCCACTTTTACTTCTAAAGAAGAAAAAAAAATCTTGGGTGGTTGTAGAATCAGACAATGTGTAATATCCTGTAATGTGTCTGATGGGTGTGTGTGTAACATGGCGCTACACAAACACCACTGATACACACAAGGAAGGGAAGGGTGTGACATATTCAAATGGAATCCTTTAGAGTTAAAATGTATTTGGCTCAAATTGTTCAGCAATTGTTTAGCAACCATGTAGGGTATGTAATAATTTTTTAATGAAACCATACACTGTTTATATCTCATGGTCATTAGTAGATGACAATCTATCTAGAATGGATTTCAGTTTGATAATGTCCATTTTAATCATTTGAAGTCCCTGTTTAATATTATTTATGGCAACCTGATTGATTTATACCCCAAGTCATCATTTTGAATAGGATGGTGTGGCACAAGACAAATAATGAGACAGGAAGTCAGGTGACTCATTGGAGCAAAATCATATGACTCACACCCGAGTCACTGAGGGGTCTGAAGATGATTCAACAGAATTAAGGGGTAGGATATGCACAATAAGAGAAAAAAGAGTGTATAAGTGAATGATTAAATTTTACAAGAGTAAACACTGAAAAGACAGAGGGCAGACTGTCATGCTGCTGATGCAAACTAGTGACAATTTTTATGTAGCATCTAAGGGGTAGTTATTAATAAAAGTGACCCTGTCCCCTAGATGGCAGCATTGCTGTGGCCAACAGTTGGTAACTCCTTATACGTGATAAGTGTTTTAAACATTTTGCATATTTCTATATTTATTTTTAGATCTGCCAAAAGATTGGAGACACCTTGCCTTGTTTGATTTTCACTGTTACTTTTCAGCTAAGTAACTTGCAAAGGTTTTGTGAAACTGAAACATCTAATTGCTAATACTTTGGGAATATGTTTATCATATTTTCCTTAGGAAGAAAAGCAGATTTTGCCATAATGATTAAGTGTGTCATTATGTTTCCTTGTCCCTCAGTTCTGCTATTTTTGCAAAGAAAAAGGTGAAATTGAAATGGCTAAACAGCTATGTTAAGTTATTGGAAACCAAAAAAAAAAGCTCAAAAAACAGTTGTCACCAAACTTTGGTTGGGCAGTGTATATCCTCTGCTTGCTTTCTTTTTGTCTAATTTCTTAAAACGTTAAATTTGTTTTCTTACATTTATTTTTATCTTATAGCTGTCTCCAGAAGAGTTTGAAAGACGCAGGGTCAGAAGAGAACGAAATAAGCTGGCTGCTGCGAAGTGTAGGAATCGCCGCCGAGAACTCACCGACATGCTACAAAACGTAAGCTGTTTATTCCGATGCACTTCTGACTTTGACTTTGTGCTTATGAAGTCGGCTGCATAAACATTTACCACAATTTTTTTTTTTTTTTTTTTTAAGGAGACAGACCAGTTGGAAGATGAGAAATCCCATCTGCAGAAAGAGATTGCTGAGCTGCAGAAGGAGAAAGAGAAGCTTGAACTGGTTCTCGAGGCCCACCGACCGATCTGCAAAGTGCAGGACTCGGATTCAGACTCTGATTCCAATAACCTTATTCCTTCCCTATGTGGAATCAAAATTGAGCCAGTGGATTCAGAGCTCCCTGGACCCTCCAAATGTCAACCCAAGCAAGTGAAACCAAAACCTAAAATAACCATTCCAGCTCCACCTTCAACCTCAGTTGCTGGTGGAGCTGGGATGGTCAGTTCGGAGTCAGAATCTCTCCACACTCCAGTCCTCGTCTCCACGCCTTCTTTGACCCCATTCACTGCCAGCCTGGTCTTCACCTATCCCGCAGCTCTTGACGCAAGCGCCTCTGCTACATCTCAAACGCTCAACCTTCCTGCCTCTCACCATGGTACAACCCAGCTCTCCCGAAACCCAGAGCCATGTGGTATTGCCCACCGTCGTAGTAGCAGCAGTGGGGACCAGTCAGATCAATCTCTCAACTCGCCAACCATCCTAACTCTTTGATTTAGATTTTCATCCATGGGTAACGCGTGCTTGAATTTTTACGGGTTTAATGCTAGGTCAAAGTAAAACTAGTACGTTCAAAGTACACTGTAAATACAAACTAGTACCTATAGATGCACTGTGCCTTCATATAGCTGCTATTACCAATAGTTATTCAAGCGTAATTTGAGAACAACGGATAATTACTATGAAACAGAACACTAAGAATATACTTAAACATGTATTATGAAAATTGTAAGGCATAGTGGTTTTCTTATATATATATATATATATATATATTTATATTTTTATATATATATATATTTATATTTTTATATATATATTTATATATATTTATATTTTTTTAATATATATAAATATTTATATATATATATAAATATTTATATATATATATTTATATTTTTTATATATATAAATATTTATATATAAATATATAAATCTAAATATATATTCTTCACTTATAAGTGGCTTGATAGATAACTAGATAAAAAAATGGATGTCCAGATAGATAACACTTTAAAAAAATAACATTTTAATTTGATCTTTTATCATAAATAACTACATATCCATGGTTTTCTGATTCATGCAGGCCTATTACTGTCTGGATGTGCACTACATTATTATTTTTCATATATTTAAAAAAAATGTTGCTACAGTTTAAAGCTATGAGATTGGTAGTTTTTTTCTTAAAATGGTACAGTGTATTAAGCTACTTTTCGATGGGCTTTATTATAGCATATTTTATTTTTATATACTATCCTATGTCTTCAAACCTTGAAAGCCAGAAAAAGCATACATTTCAACAAGTTACACTGGTTACAAAAAAAATATTTGAATTTACCTGCAGATTCTCAACTGATATACATCAAATGTGCACTTAAATTTTTTTATTAGATGCTAACTATGTACATTTTCTAAAGTAAAACTTTATTATATCAAATCCGGTAGTAGTTTAGTTATATTTATAATTTACTTTGTAAGCATTATTACAATGTATTTGATGCACTACTAGGGCTGGACCATAGAATTTAGCAGATTTGTATTTATTTTTTGAGAATAAACTGTTTTGTAAATGTGTTTTTCATTGAGAACTAGTCATTAGTTGTAAAGAATTTCACACCATACAACATGAAAGGGAGAAATAACAAAATGTATTGCTTTTGGGAATCATTTGTAAAAACCCTAAGGTATGTCGATGTCTTTAAGTTAATCCAATTTGTGCACCGAAGCTTTGTGTTTGAATATTTGTAACTTGTTAATTTACTTGAAAATACCCTACTTCTAATTGGAAACAACTGAAGTGGAGTTCAGTTAAATACAAATTGGAAAGTCCTCGGGGCTTGGCTTAGAGGAAAGGAGGAGTCAACACTGCTTCCACTAAGGATGTCCTTATAACTAGCAAAGAGAAATTCCTGGACTCATACTCACAGTGAAACTACACTGTTTAAACATAATCCCACATTGTACTAAACTACACAAGATATTAAATAAAATACATTTAAAAGCATGTAAAATTAATTATGCATGTAATGGGTTAGTGAAAGTTATGTTTCACTACTGTGAGAATTTTAGTGTGTTGGCAGGCAGTTGTGAGCTTACCATTAAGACATGTAGGGTTGGTCTCCTGCAAAGAGATTTGTTTTAGTCTTAGTCTACACTGCAGTTTCATGGAATATTACTATTGGAAATTTCTTTAGTCTAGTTTTAGGCTTAAACTGGGTCTGGGAACCTGGCCCACAGTGTAAAGGAGACATATCGATGAACAGAAAACATAAAATTGAGATAACCCAGAATTAGAAGTGTTCAATAGTAAAAGGTCCTCTGCAAAGGACAAAAATGGCAGTTACAACATTTACAAGCAAAGAGCTAATGGGATAAACTTGGTCACCATGCTTCGAACACACATTTTCCATTAGCACTCTAATCTGAGGAGAATCCTTACTCAGAGCTTGGTGAACACATCTGATAGTAAAAAGGGAGTTTGTGCTGAGCGAGCCAATGCATGCATGCTCTGATAAAAGAACCTCTGTATACTCCAGTAAGGGTATTACTGAGTTGACATTGCTGTTATGCAAACAGTGAACCAAAAATATAACACAGGACACTTATGTCTTTGGTCCTCAAACATGACCAGAGAATTTTTATATATGTCAGTCAACACTTGGCTCAAGTGAAAGCAAATTGTTACAACATTCGTTCTGTATGCAATACAAGTGCCTGAAGGGCTTCCAACACAAAAACGGACCATTAAAGAAATGAGAGTCTCGATCAAGTGTAAGTTCTCCCACTTATAATGAATGTGGCCCAAAGATTACAGCCATCAAAACAAAGCCACTAATTAAGAGTTTGATGCTATAAACAAACAAAAAAATCCAGTCATTAAGTAATACTGATTATAATTAGTAAGTAAAGAGCTTAGGCCTAACCCAAACATTTATATACGTGAATTATATGCCTTGTAGGAAAAATACAGAAAGTTGAGGAAAACTCATAGATGAATATACATAACAATATTACAAACTCACATGTCATTGTATTCTCCACCAGTTGCCAGTATGTAAACACAGCATGTAGCCCAGTAAAATCCAATCAAAGAAAAAAGCTTGTTAAAGCATACATGGGCAGTTAAATCATAAAGTTGGGTCAATGCAAGGACATCTAGGATCCAGTAAAGTAACCAATTAATAAGATGGTTTAATGTAATAAACTTTCCTATACTGACTGGTGCATAATAACACTGAGAAAGTATTCTGAATGTGCAGTTTCAGTGAAGCACTGGGAGGCCTCCAACCATACAGTAAAATCATGAGAAATCCAATCATTTGAAACTGGAAGCCTCCTTGCAACCAATCTTTTATGCTGTTCATTTCAAGTCACCCTTGAAAATGATTCAGTGCTATTTGTGCATGATCTCGAACAGATCATTTTATGGCTCTATGCAGTTTAAAAATGTGAATCTTTTTGAGATTCATTTCAGCCCTGTCTAGTGCATCATTAAAACATCAGCCCACCTGAAAAAAAATTCAGTGCACAGTAAAACCTGGTGAGTCAGCAGTTAGATTGGTTCTTTTTTTCAGAAAACCTCCATTTATACTCTCTTATCAATACACAACACCTGGTAGAGATGAAAGAGGAAACATCCCAGTGATCTCAATACTTACATTTAAATAAAAGAACAAACACCAAATGAGATAAATAACATTAAAGCGTAAAACAATTTCTATTGTGTCTGATATTGTAAGCAAAGTAACATAATTCACATTTAGAAAGTCATTTTAAATGAAGGGAAGTTGGGTCAAAATAGCCTAAATAGATAACATGAAAAAAAATGAACCAGTCCATGCCAGAATAAACAAACTGCTTCGCATCTGTCATTAAGTAGTTGAGATGTAATGACAAAACTGTAAACTGCATTGTTCCTCATGGATTCATTCAGATCATTTTCCGACATTCTCCGAGAGGAAAAAAAAAGTGATATGGCTCGTCTTTTGTCTCAGTCATCCGGCGAGCACACCAAGTGGAGCTGATCTGGGCTCCCCACACTTCCCGTGCTCGAGCTTCCATCACCAAGGTCCCGAGCCACCATGCACGGAAGGTTGAGCTCCGTCGACCCGCCCGGGCTGGAATCGCTCCGGCTCACACACTCCTCCTCAAGCACCAGACACAGTTCTTTTAAATCCAAGTTCTCCTTCACCAAACCGTCTTGCATCCGCTCGAGCTCGGCAAGTTTCTTCAGGTAGCCACCCAGGTCCTCGCGCATAACCTTAGCGGCGTGATGCCCGAACAGCTGCCATTCCCTCGCGAGCTTCTTAACTTTCAGCCGGTCGTCGTCTAGAAAGCAGCACAAATCGCGCAGTTCTTGATTCTCCTCTTGAAGCCGCTGGTTGATGACTTTGAGCTCCCTGATTTCAAGCAGATGTCCCTGAAGTTGTTTATTTACTTCTTTGATTAGGCGGCCACGTTGTACGAGGGCTGACATCTTCTCCGATTCCTCTTTGCGCAGCCGATTCACCAGTTCTTCTTTAGAACAAGTGAGTAAATCCTCGTCAGACATCTTTGCTAACTCTCGATTTAATATTTCACCGTCGCTCCCCATCTCGTTTAAACTTTTAATCGGTAGCTTGAAAACATATAAATTTGATTGTCGGAATAAAAATGTTGCACCGCATGAACCAATAAAGTACGTTGCATATTATGTTGTACACAAGGGAGCACCTAGAAACTCACGCAGATTCGTTATCCGCTAACATTTAAGAGGCACGTGTAATGTCAGTTAGGCTGTTCCAATATGGACCTGGCTCAGCGCACCTCGTTTCCAGGCCTCAAACAAACGGACCATTTCTCTCTCGCTCTTCAGTTGGCCACGTCTAATTTCACAGTGGAGCATCCATAGATTTCAGACTGCTCGTACCTGAAACCTGAACAAAGGACAATGTGCCCAGCCGGAATTTAGTGGACGTTGGCCTATTTACAATTCCACGGGTTATGCTATTAACATAGTATCATAGGTTATTCTAATTAATGTGAGCAGCGAGATGCCAAGGTGATACAATGCAACATACTCTGCCGACGTCGTCCTGAGTGTCGAAAAACCAAATCGGAGGTTGGGATTAAGCGCGATTGTGCATCCTTTATCTTCGTGCATCCAGTCTGTTGTCAAGGATCACAATGTCCCTGCTTCTGTCGCTGTTCTGCTGCCTCAGACGCATCCGTCTCTCCCCGCCCTGGTTCCACACCTCATTCCATTGCTCTGTCGGGAAATTTTCTTCTAGCGAAATCTCGTTTATGTTTTTGGATGAAAAAGACATCCGACCACAGATATCTCAACGAGGCACTGTAAACACGACAAATAAACAAAATTGAGTAAAAAGTAGGACAGTCTTGGTCTGGAGCTTGCGATTTAACAGCACGGGCGGTGTCTGATAAATCCGCGGTTTTCGGCGATGCTTGATTTTCAGTATTATTATTTTATCCGCGTGGTACAACGTTAAATATTTTATATGTGTATGTATATTTTAGCGACAAACCGCTCTTTCCCAAAATGCAACCATGATAGTGGAGGCAGCGGATGCGTGAACCCCCCTCCTGTCTCTTTCTCCTCCCCTTCCTTCCTTTAGGTTTTTTTTCCTTATCGTAAGAATCAGGCTATGCCGTGGTAAAAATGACATCATTCCACAAGAGTCTCAGTCGAGGTATTTTATATGTTCTGCACCGCAAACCCAGTAAAGTTAGCCATGCTCAGCTAACTGTAGTAATAATTCAAACCGCCGGTTTATGCCGTCGCCCAATTTGGCCTCAGTAAAAATCCTCCTGCCCCCTTTTGCATTCACTCCCTCTAACAAACCAGCATGGGCAAAACAATGATCCACACACAACGATGGCTAGAGTTCCAACAGGCCTTTCTGTGCACTAATCCGCGGTATTTGGCCACATCCTTCCTCTATGCTCTCCAGCACTATTGTTACCACGAGCCCATAACAATGTGGGGTGTTAACGACTGCGAGCGAGGGGCTGCAAGCAGAGGCGAGAGTGGAAACGGGCCGCGAGGTGGTGAATAAGTGGGCGGAACGCACGAGTCGGAGGTGCTGAACGAAAAGGCTGCGGACTGTTTTTGTGCCGTCGCTGCTGCGTTGCGAGATTTTGACGCCGAAGGTTGGCAGGGGAGAGGGATTTTAATTAAAACAAATAGTCAGAGCGAATCAAAACAAAACCCATTTCAATACTAAGCAGCAATTATTAAGAGTTGTAGAGATATTCAAAACTCTACTGAAGTGCACGGAGTTTCCAGAGAAACAGGACGTTTCGGACAGAACAGACGACATTCATGCAGAGCTGATGTCCTGTTTCGCTGGAAACTCGGTACTTCTCTACAGTTTTGAATCTCTCTCTCTCTCTCTCTCTCTCTCTCTCTCTCTCTCTCTCTCTCTCTCTCTCCATATATATATATATATATATATATATATATATATATATATATATATATATATATATATATATATATATATCACGACACACATAGATAGACATACATAATTCAATATTTTACACAAATACACGCACATATATATAATATTCTATCTATCTATCTCTATCTGTCTATCTGTCTTGTCTGTCTGTCTGTCTGTCTGTGTGTGTGTATGTTTCTAAGATATCCGTCCCCTTATGGATTTTACACAGATCAAAATCAGAACATTTCAAGCAGACCCTTTTGCTTTAACATGTCCAATTTTGATATGTTTTCAGCTGCTTACAGTGTGAGCCAGGTGAAGTATCCCTATCATTTTTTCACAAAGCAAAATAGCCTCAGCTCTGCGTAAGTAGCATCCACTAATATTATGGATGCGTTTGAGAAATGAGGACTTTGTACAGATCATGTAATCTACACGTCATGTTTCAAGGAATGTCGTGCAACTCATGACTGTAAGACTTTGCATTGACTTGGTTTGCTTGTATGTTACAGAGTTTAAACGCGCCCGAAATGAATGAGCGTGACGTTAAAAGGAGGCGCGAGTTTGTTTTCGAACGGAAGCGCCCCCTGTTTAGCAACAACAGCTAGTTCAATGGTTTGTCTTTGCGTTTGTGCGTGTCAGATATAATGTCATGCGGCAAATGTGGACTTTAATTAGCTATATCACTTGACCCTTTATTGATTATTCCCTAGTGTTATATTTAGTGCTCAGGCGAATGGTTTCACTCCAACCTTTTTCTGGTAGTACCTAGCAAACTAGCTTCTAGCTAGCTAGCTGCCTAGACTTGTGATTACAAAGCTAGGTAGCTATCTACATGTAACATTAACAGTCATACAACCACACTAATATATTCATTTTGTTGGGTGAATGCACGTTAATTTAATTTGTGGTTTTTGTTTTTTTGCTATACCATATAAACAAAACGTTTAAGCTGCCCGTTATGCTACTTAAATAGGTAGCTAGCTACGCAGCTACAGTGGTGAAGTGAAGATGTCAGTAGAGCTTGACGTATTTGTGGGCAACACCACCATCATGGACAAGGAGGTGTATCAGTTATGGCTGAATGGATATACAGGTAAACCTGCTGCTTGGGGAAATATTAGACAAACTAACTAACTACTTAAATCTTAAGTGTTGCCAAAAGGTAAAATAAGGGTGGTTTTCCTATAGTGAATGATGCAGTAAAAGTGCGGATGGAGGGAGGTGTGATGGAGGAGTGTGAAGCTAGTGCTGAAGTCCTCCTGAGTGACACTATGGATCAGTTCCGAACCTTCCAGATGTGCGAGAGGCTTCTGCAAAATCCAGCAAAACTAGCTAACCAGCTCCTGTTTCAGATTCCACCAGATCGACAAGCGATGCTGATTGAAAGGTATGCCCTGTCACAACTGTGAATTACTTCCATTACTTTCATCATTTACTGAATTACTTCCATAATTTCCCAACACATCATGTCTGGATCCTCTCTTGATCACCTGTCCAGATATTATGCTTTTGCTGATGCCTTTGTTCGTGAGGTCCTTGGAAAGAAACTGTCCAAAGGGACAAAAAAAGACCTTGATGACGTTAGTGCAAAGACTGGCATCACTCTGAAGAGTTGCAGACGGCAGGTCGGTAGAACACTAAAACATGATTTTAAATGATTTTGAAGGCAGAGCTTTTCACTCCTTTTTAAAAAAAATACATAGTTTGACAACTTCAAGCGAGTATTCAAAGTGGTGGAGGAACTCAAGGGCCCCCTGGTGGAAAATATAAGGCAACATTTTCTGCTCCCTGACCAGCTAGCAAGGTAAGAGAGAAAAACACTGGTGCATGTTCCTTCCCCAGCTGCTCTGCTTACTTCAGTTGCCTGCAGAGAAATCCTGTTAACAACTATTACAACTATTCTTAAGGAATGAATATAATAATCACATGCAGCTATTTGACTACAATTATTTTTGGGTAGATTTATGTCTGTGATATGACATTGAGCAGTTTAAGCTGTACAGAGCATCTGTCTTTTTCCCTGCTTTCCTTAATTTTCCCTGTACATGCTTATCAAAATTGTTTTATTTTTTACAGGGATTATGCTGCCATAGTGTTCTTTGCCAATAATCGCTTTGAGACAGGGAAAAAGAAGCTTCAGTATCTCACCTTCCAGGACTTTGCCTTCTGTGCTGGACAGCTCATCAACAATTGGACGGTTGGAGCTGTGGGTAAGAGGTTTTTAAAAAAAATATTATTAAAAATGTTTTATTTGGAATGTATCTTTTTTCACTAGTTAGCTATGTATTGGACCTTTATTTTGGCCTTTTCAGAGCCAATAACTGTACTAAATTTGTATTTAGCTCTTGTTCTTGTTTTCAACAGTTTTTCTCTTCTTTCAACCTTTGCAATCTGACTCCTATAGATAATATGGTGGAAGACATGGATGTGGATCTAGACAAAGAGTTCCTTCAAGACCTCAAAGATCTCAAAATTTTAATTGCAGACAAGGATCTTTTGGATCAGCACAAAAGGTACAAGATTGCAACGGTTTTGAGTCTGGGTGAGGAGCAGGGATGGACAGGAATGGACGCCCTCTAACTCAAGATTTTGAGTAATGAAAATTATTTTCTATATCTGTTCAGTCTAGTATGTGTAGCTCTGCGAGGAAAGACCAAAGTTTTCAATGAAATGGAGACCAATTTTAAGGTGGGAGAATATGTCTTCAATATATGTCTTCCAGATGTCATCTGGATTGTGTACATAATTACATAATTTTAATGTGGTAGATTTATTACATCTTCAGTGCAAACAACCTTTTTGAAGACTGTTAAAGGATTTTGAGGATTTGCCTGAAACATGGCAATTTCTTCCCCTGTAGAATCTTTCCAGAGGCCTTGTCAATATTGCTGCCAAATTAACAAATCCAAAGGATGTCCGCGATTTCTTCATCGATCTTGTAGAAAAGGTGATCTTACAATAATGCAGTCGCAATTTTTCAAAATTTAAATTGCTTATGAGCTTACTCTAAGATCTTGTGTCGCCTTTACAGTTCATTGAGCCTTGCAAGTCAGACAGATGGACAGCTACAGACGTCAATCTCTATCTCACCCACTACACGAACTCAGCCCACATACTAGACAGTTTCAAGTGAGTGTATTGTAGTGACCAAAGGATGTGTGTGAGTGTCATTTCTTCACAGAGGTTTATGTATCCTTCTCACAGCGATTCTCAATACAATATATTGTATGCTTTTCTCTGTTCTGGTGAAATGTACTGTTCTACCAGTGGAGGTCACTGTGTCTCATATCCTTTCCCTGTTGAGGAATATACTGTAGTTAGCTTGGTCCCTTTCAGATACAAAAACCCAGTTTCCTCGAATTTTACTCGGTCTAGTTTTAGTAAATTGCATGTATTAAAAGATGCTCTTTCCTGTCCAATCATCTGTGTACACAAACCATTATGGCATGTGGATTTTTGTGTACAAACCTTTTTAAAATATTACACAATGATGGTCCAAATGTTGATTTGTTTAGTATAACAGAAAACATAACTTCAGTATGACACTATCTCCCCCAACCTCTTTTTTTTGTAGGTACCAGACTGTCTGGACTAGGTACATGGGAGTTATCAAAAGCTGCATCCTCAGAATGTATCACGAGTAATGAATAGACTTTTTCTGCCCTGTCTTTCTTAAAGCTGCATTGTGGATCCACCCAGTCTGATCACCTTTTGGCCGTCTCTGTATTTAAATCCCATTTTACCATTTTCCTTCTCTAATCCTTAGACAAATACCTCCCTTCAATAGCTGGCCCTGTCCTCACCTTCCCCCAACCTTAGTCTAAATCCTCCCTTCCTCCCTCCACATTCTAGACTCTGTCAATCAAAAGAATGACTTGTAAATAAACAAAGCATGTTTTCTACAGATAGCCTCTACAATATGTTCTCACCAGCTTTTCTGAAAATGGCTCAAGCATTGCCATAATAAGTTTACAATTTTGTGTTGTTACAAAGTTTTACAACAGTTTGTGTTGTAAATTTAAGGATTAGAGAATTCATACACAGCAAACTCTGAGCATAGGTAATGTACTGGACCTTTAAAGTGTTTTATGTGTGTTCTAATTGTATATAAAACAAATACTGCTACATATAACACAACATATTTGGAGATTTATATGTCCTGAGTTGGGTGGTTGAGCAATTTATCATTGATGCTGAAATATATACTAAGAATAGGGGCAGCCTGGCATAGGTTGTGGCTTAATGTGTGGGCCTAATTACAAATTTGTGATCCACACCGGATGAGGATATTTACTCCTAAGGCATGTGGCTTGTCATTTGAACAGTTGAATCAATAAGTGTGGGTGTCAGAAACCTAATGTGTGTGATTGGTGTCTGTGTGTGGCCATGTGGTAGTGTAAGGGAGCAGTAAGAGACCACAATTTGTACAGCTTTTTGAAGGGTAAACAGGGTTTGTGGGTGTTCTGCCAATTACAGAGTTTTTATACCACACAGGCTAATAATGAATATTCTTGGTTTTTGAAATGGCTTTGAGAAAAATGTGCCTTCTGGAATTTCACACAGATTCCCTCCAATAACTCCAAAACTGCAATTTGGACTATCTAAATTTTGAATGATGTATTATATGTGAAGCAATCATTTGCATAAACGCACCATTGAGTCCATATTCAAAAGTTCAAGAGTGAAATTTTTAATGTGCTTCTACTTTGAAAAACGAAGTAGATTTAATGAAAAGGCAAGGGCTGAATGAATACATTATATAAGAGTTACAGAAATACAGGTGTAATCAGTGTTACTCTTTACACAGCCTAATAGTTAAACATTTCTGCCTTTATATCATCCATTGATGTCCTCCGGTTTAAATATTTGGACAAGGTATTAAAAAAAAAAAAAGTAAGACTTTTCTCTGCAGATGTCTTTTCCTCCCTCTTAAGTTCTCTCTCCTTCGTTCTATCCCTGTCGTTCCGCTTGCTAATTTTTGTCCACATTCCACTAGTTTTTCTTCCAAGCTATAAATATCTAGCCATGTCTGCATGAGAGTCAGAGAGGTATGGGTGAGCAGTATCCTCTGAAAAAGATGAGTGGGATGAAGGGTGAATGGAGGGGGGCTGGAGAAAAAGTTACAAGCTGTGGGGGGGGGGGGGGGGGCAGTTTAAATGAAACCAGGTGCGTTGTAGTCTTCGTGTGTGCGTGTACATGTAGGGTCTGCTGGTGGTGAGGAGAGGGGGCTGGTCGAATTGTGTGTGTGTGACTGAATCTGTGCACTGTTGTTCTGTCAGCGAACTGGACAGATTTGGAATTTTGGAATTTGGGCCACAGACCAGGAATTTTCATCCTGGGGGGTGAGGCGCGTGGGGGTGTCGAAGGGGAGGGGGGGGGGGACTGCAGCGCAGGGGGCCTAGAGGGGGGTCGAAATGGGCCGTCCCTCTCCTGTCTCGCCCTCCTCTGAATACATTCATACTCCAGCTGTACGTCTCCACGCTCACTCTTACGCTGAGGCGGCACAACGAGGAAGAAGAAGAAGAAAAGGAAGAAGAAGAAAGGTCACTTAACTGTGAGAGAGAGAGAGAGAGAGACAATAAGGGCAATTTCTACTCACCGACTTCCACTGGAAGAGTGCAGAAGAAGAGAGAGAGAAACACTAACAGGAATCCAAGGCCCTAAAGAGAAAAGAATTCAAGAAGAGAGACCTGTGAGTATAGCATGTTTCAAATTCTCAAAGTATGTATGCATTAGGAAGTGATGAATCGATAAGGCTATGAATATTACATTCTGGCTCAGTAATATCAATGTAGAATGTGAGAGTAAGGTCCACTGCTGATGTGATCATCAGGCAAGAGCAACAAAATGAAGGCCGTAAGGAGAGGGCCGTACAACGGGAGTGTGTGTGTGTGTGTGTGTGTGAGGGAGAGGAAGAGGGCCGAATCATTCCCAGGCTCCTTGAAAAGCTGTGCGCGTCACACCGAACCTCCTGCTCCCAGGCAGCAGACGTCCATGGTCTCGGTGTCTTGGTGCTAGTTCACTTTAACCACAAAGAGCATAAATGATTGAGTACCCTGGCCATGCAACCTTCCTACAACATCTCTTAGAAACAGTTCCCAGAGAGGGCCTAGACAGTTGTGAGTTTGTTCCTTCAGTGTCTGTTACACAACCTCCAGGATGCTGTTACACACTACAACACTTTGCGTATGCTGTATTGCAAAACTTCGGTCTTGTTTCACAACTGGTATAAATGTCAGCTAGTCCACTTTTTATTTGACCCCCCACAAGCACTGGGCCAGTTTTGTCAAACATTTTTGACCATAAAACTGGATTTCTACATGCCTGGCAAAGTATTTGTGTGTCAGTCTTTTATTCCGGCACTACGTCAGCAAGATTATGTTAAATTGACGAGGCTTGGATTCTCTGGAGTTTTGAGCATGCACAAAAGGTTGTGGTACTTACTGGTGTTAACAGTTGTGAGTGCCAAAACATTTAGGCCCACTGAAGAAACACAGGTGGCATAACATGGAGAGCAAACACACACACAATTAAATGTCAAGATGACGTCACAGCTGAGAACAGGAGCCCAGTATACTAATACAGACCACTTTTATACTGAAGGGAGTTTCATTGCTTTTGTTTATATATTTTTGCAGTGACAAATTTGACTGCATTATTTTATATGGCTTGCTGCTGACTTGAGCATTCATTCAAAGGCAGAGGAGTGTGCTGGGGGGGGGGGGTCACCCCCTGTAGCCAATGTGCTCTGCTGAGTACTGGGTCACAGTGTGTTAAAGTGTAAACACACCTCCGTGGTTTACACTAGTCGGTGGAAGGGATGGGGCGATTGTATTAAGAGCGTTTGCTTTTGGGTCTGCATGTCCAGCAGGTCTGATGGAGCCGCACATGGCACGATGCTTTGACCACCATCAGAGAAAGTCAGCTTTATGCCCAGCTGAGCAGAACGGAAAATAGAACAAACATGTCACAGGACCCACTGGTGTGTGTGTGGGGGGGGAAGGTGGGGGAGAAAGGTGGGGGGAAAAAACATTTGTCCCTATATGTGTGTGGTCCTTTCCCAGTATGCCCATGAGAGAGAATCTTTATGACTTGTCTGAGTGGTTGTATACTCACCAAGAAGCAGATTACGAGGTAGAGGGACTTGACAAAAGGGTGGCCATGACACCATGGTGCCGACTGCACATCAAACATTTAATGCACAGATTAACTGAAATAATAAGACATAATCCACTGAACACACCACATTCATTTTATAACTTCAGAATCTTAGATAGCATTGCAATGAACCAAGAATCCCTCATATCTGCGTGAGAAACGAACGCACCAAGTATGTAAATAACAACGCAAAAGCAGAAGGAAAGGGCACCATGGTTGTGGTGGGGTCATTCCAGGTAGCCATAACTTCCCCTTTCAGTGAACTTTGCGGAACTCTGGGAAACACAGTCATGTTCTGGCTGTACCATCTGGGGATGGTGCCCACATCCTCACCACCGGCATTCCAGCAAGACCAGGGCCTGTTGGTGTGGCACGGCAGCCGGAATTACCCTCGCCCCTGCACTGCCCACGGCATGCCCACTGCCTACCACGGTCTCGCCCTACCTATGGGACCAGTGTGCAACTTCGTTTGGGGCTTCCCTGAGGCCACGCGTTTTTCCCCGGGCCCGGCCAGCTGGATGAAAGGAAGAGAGAGTGGACATGTCTTCAGTCACGTTCAGATGCACAGTGTGGATTCCAGTGAGTAGTGGTGACGTTTGGCAGCTGCCATGCGTGGTAAGAGCAGGCCTGTCCTCGGCTTTCAGAGGCATACATTTGAGGTGCAGGAAAAGGAGAAATGCTTCGATGACTTTCCAAAGGTTTCTGTGTGAGAAAGAGCAAGCTTGATGAACCAATTTGCTATTATTCACACAGAAGTAGTACAAGAATTTTCATTCTCTTGTTGTCATTGACCGTTGAATGGAATGTGTTTAAAATATGCATACTTAGATGTAACTGAAGCTTTTATTTACATTGTAGGCTTCACAAAAGAACTTTTAGATAGAAAGGGATGCAATATTTCAGTGACAAACATTCTTAGATGTTTGTTAGGCGTTTAAAAAAAAGATTTGAATGTCTTTGTAAGTTGCCTGAGTTTTCCTAAGTGTACTGTAAGTCATGATGAACAATCCCTTGTGGTTTGGGCCAAAACCACAATTGCACACGGAGGCTGATGTAACAGAAGCAGAATATATATATATATGTGTGTGTGTGGATATGCACATTACCCTGTGGCTTGCTGTTTGTCAATTTAAGTCAACATGACAATATCAGTGGATAGGGCAGAGCTCTCCATATTAGCTTAGAGGTTTGGCTTGAGGTTCATAGAAAAACATGCATGCACACACATTTTTGGGCCCGAAATAACTCCTGCTTTATGTGCACTGTGTGTGTGTGTGTGTGTGTGTGTGTGTGTGTGTGTGTGTGTGTGTGTGTGTGTGTGTTGTATGTCAGAAGGTCAGTGGTTATGAGCTTTTCTCCACACTATTTCCCTTGCAGCACAAACCAGCTAACGGCTTTGCGTTACCCAGCCTAGCGTCAGAAATGTTTTATAAGTGTTGCATTTGGCTGGTTTTCTATTTATTCTTCAGCTGGGAGACCTGAAAGACACTACTTATTCAAGCTGAAATCTCAGCTTTCTCTTACTAAGAGCATCAACTGAGGCACTGTCTAAAAGAAGTCTCTCAGACAGGCTTTCTCTTATGTTTCCCATGAAAGAAAATCAGCCTATGAGACTTACAGGCTAGTCAGGTTTTAATAAGTGTGGTTTATATAAACTAACTGTAAGCCATGTTGATATTGTGCCATTGTCCAAAAAGTGACTAATTGTGTGCAATTCTAGTTCAGCCACAAGGGGGAGTAGGTTTGCCATATACTTTCTCTGGCAGGGCATTGAAGCTCCCAACATTATTTTAATTCTCAACTAAAGACAAATACCGACACATACCCTTCAGTAAAACTCGAGGTCTAAATCAAATCCTGGATCAATAATGCAGTGAAATCTACTCTGAATAACAACAATATTAGCAGATCTTACTTCTGCTAACAAATTGGTATGAACGCTTAATCGCGTGGCACTTTAACCGAGGGAACGCTGATGCGGATAGTCCGTATCAAATAACTTTGTGCGACAAGCTTTAACTTGATAAAGCCTACAGGCTGTAAGGTATGTAAGGTATCCCTAAGCTTCCCTTACCCCCTCTGCCTCCCTTCTTTCTTACAGGCTCTGCAGTGTTATTTCCAGTCCCGGCGAAAGCCAGCGCCTGCTTTCGTTCCACTCATTCCCGAGGCCGAGCGGCGTGTGTGTTTGTGCGCGTGTTTTTGTGTATCGCTGACGCCCTGCCCGTGAGTGTTCTCTCTGCTCCTGGCAGCCAGGTGAAAGCGCCTGTGTGTGAGGATGCGGTCCGTGTGCATTTCGCTTTTTGTGTTTCGCTGTGCGTGCGTGTGTGCGCTTCTTCACCGCGCTATTTCACAGCCGCCCACAGAAAGTGACACCTACACGGTAAGGAGGGAGGAACCCTTCCCCCGGCTTCTCTTTTTCTCTGTCTGTATCTCGCCCTCTTTTGCATACAAATGTGTGTACAGATGCACGGTATGTAATCATATGCATTCATGCAAAAATGTCTCGCTGAACGTTCTTTTGCAGGAATGCACAGATGGGTATCACTGGGATCCTCAGACCCAACACTGCAAAGGTAAAACATTCCCACTCTTGGCTATATATCCTACAACTCCAAGTCCACGGTACCGCTTCTTTATGAATCCAGCACTAATGGCAAAGTAGACGGCATGAAAAAAAAGCCCCTAACTGGCTGAAAACATTCCCTTTCCTCTGCAGACATAAATGAATGTGAAACCATCACAGAGGCATGTAAGGGGGAGATGAAGTGCTTTAACCATTACGGTGGCTACCTGTGCCTCCCCCGCTCTGCTTCTGTGATCCCTGCTCCCGAACCCCCCAACCAAATCCGCCCTGGCCTGGACGACACAGCCCGTGAGCCCTACAACCCCTGCCCCAGTGGCTATGAGCCGCAGGGCGACAGCTGTATGGGTGAGCGCGCCACATGTGGGAGGGGGTGTTTTGGGGGTGGTGTCGGTGTTAGTGAACAGGTGGCAAGTTGCTGGGAGTGACTAAGTGTGTATGGCTCTGGCTATCATGGAAGCAAGTGTTGACAAACTGCTGAGTCAAGACACCTCAGGGGGGCGTTTGCATACATGGCAGGAAGTGAGGAAAGATGGGAAGTTTTAATCCAGGCTTTTGGGTTTCATGCCTGGCTGTATAGGCGCCTGGGTGATTCAGATAGAAACAGGTGGTATGTGGGACAGAGGGCGTCTAGTGTTCAGGCACGATCGTGGGAGTATTGCAGGGAGATGTCTGGGGGAGGGGCTACTGGAGGTAGAGGGGATTTGGAAGGCTAAGATTTCCCAGCTGCTATCAGCAGTCAAGAGCTCATTAATGCACACTCTGGTTGTATTACTCAGCACTGGTTGGCATGAATTCCCACAGCTAGCATTCATTTATTCCCATCCTTCAAGCTGTTAGCCATAAATCTGTAAGGGCAACCACTGTTGCAAAAACAATACCAATGCAGCAATGAGAGGAACAGAGGTGAACATAAATATGCCTCCTGCGTGCTGGTCCACTTTTTCTGATGTCATGCTGTCTCTCACACACACACACACACACACACACACACACACACACACACACACACACACACACACACACACAGATGTGGATGAGTGTGCACGGGATGAACATGACTGCCAGCCCAGCCAGGAGTGCTTCAACACAGAGGGCTCATTCACCTGCCAGTGCCCCGGGGGATACCGCAAAGTGGGAACAGAGTGCATCGGTGAGCTATTCTCTTCCCACATAATCCGGCTTTAGGATATAGCCAAATACTGAGCTTCTGTACTAAAGCTTGTTACTACACATACAGTAGACAGGAAAATACTGCCAAGCAAGGTCATAATATAGCAGTCTGAACACTTATTCTAGGATCAGACATTGAGGAACATTCAAAGAGCATCCACAAGGACTATATTACACAATATCTAACCAATAACAACTAATTTAAGGAGGTCATTGGGGACATTTGGTCACAATTGTAAATAAGACAAAATAATATTAATATTACCAGATGTAAGCTTTTTATATTGGCTGAATTGTAAGTTGGCAGAGTCCAAAAAAAAAAAAAAAATCTATCTATCTATCTATCTATCTATCTATCTATCTATCTATCTATCTATCTATCTATCTATCTATCTATCTATCTATCTATCTATCTATATATACAATAACATGTTGATCAGAATCATCAAATCAGTCTCAAACAGAAAAAGCTAGTCAGAGCTGCAGCTGTGGGTTTACCCATGCTGAAGAAAGGTAAAGGTTTGTGCTGGACGTGTTGACCAGGTGATCCATCCCCACCCTTGCTTTTGTTATCAGACATTGACGAATGCCGGTACCGCTACTGTCAGCACCGCTGCGTTAACGTCCCCGGGTCTTTTTCCTGCCAGTGCGAGCCAGGCTTCCAGCTGGCTGGCAACAATCGCTCCTGCATCGGTGAGTGTGCCCACATGTGGCAGCCCCCGCACCTGACTGACACCCTGAGTGGTGCACCCTGAATCATAGGCCTGTTACCCCCCCCCCCCCAAATCCCCAATCAAACCATGCACACACAATCATTCAGAAAGCTGAACCCACACGCTCTTGCACAATATCTTCCTACACATCAGCTCCCCTGAACGGGGGCCAAAGTCAAAACAAACTGCTGCAGCACCTTCCAATTAGGTGAATAAGGAACACTACAGTGGCATAAGGGAGTCATTACTGTGGTATTATGAAATACGGGGCTGACTCTCCATGGCTTGTTTATCTAAGTTAAAGAGCATTTTGGGGTCACACAAGTGATGGACAAGTAATCCAGATGAGACATTTATGTCTAATTCTATGATACTCAAACATATCTCTGGGTCTTCCCAAATAAGGACAGCTAGTGTGTCTAAAGATCTACATGACGCAGTAGGGTGAATCATTTAGTCATTGTTTTTTTTCCCTAACACATGGGGTATAAACTGAGACTTACTAAATACAGCACAACTGGATTGATTGTTCCTGTAAAAATATGGTGTGGTCCACACATCTGTGTCTACTGTATCTGTGGCTTCAGATGTGGACGAGTGTGACATGGGCGCCCCCTGCAGTCAGAGGTGTTATAACACCTACGGAACCTTCCTTTGCCGCTGTGAGCAGGGTTATGAACTGGGGTCAGATGGATTCGCCTGTAAAGGTGAGAGATATAAATATACACAGGTGATGCTGGACACACACACACACACACACACACACACGTTCGGTTTGAGCATATGTCTACATCTCCCAAAGCTACTGTGCACCTAGACCAGTTGCTTTGTTATTCTTTTACCCAGCTGTCACTTTTTAGCACCTCTGTCCCTGTCTATAGACATCGATGAATGTAGCTACTCCAGTTACCTGTGCCAGTACCAGTGTGTGAATGAGCCTGGCAAGTTCTCCTGCATCTGCCCAGAGGGCTATCAGCTGCTGGGCACTCGACTCTGTCAAGGTGGGCCTCAACCTCTTTTCTCCTCACCGTCTTTTAACTCCTCTCTATTTGTAAACACACAACGTTGCCTCTCAACTCAACCTTGCCGGCTGACTGCTCCTATGTTCCTGCACACAGATATAAATGAGTGTGAGACAGGCACGCACAAGTGTGCCGATGGCCAGACCTGTGTGAACATCCACGGCGGTCACCAGTGTGTTGACGCAAACCGCTGTCAGGAGCCCTACGTCCAAGTATCGGACAAGTGAGTGAGCAGTTGGCCCTCCTTTGTTAAACCCAAGGTGCATCTGATTGTTGGAGGCATACCTCCAGTGACTTTTCCCTGTTTGTTTTCCCATATCTCCCAGTGTGTGTCCCAGCTCCCACCATCCAGCATGCTTTAGTCTAATCAGAAAAATTCCACAAGTCTGAAATTGATGGCCAGGCAGGTTTACATTTTGAAGAAATGTCTGGAGAGAAATGGATGGCATCCAACATATTAAGTTCATTTGTCTGGCATGTGACACACATTGACTGGTACATTTGGGGTTTAAGTGGCTTAAATGATCATTAATCATACAACAGATGAGAGGAATACTATGACTGTGAGCTAGCTTATTTCTGGCAAAAGATTTAAGAAAGGGTGCATTGCAATCGCTGTCAAATACCGGCAGTCAGATCAGTTCGGTTCAACTTTCTACTCTGCTTGCCTTTTTTAGGAAAAGTATGTTCTTTTGAACTATTTATGATTCTGGAGTGTAACCTTTTCTCCTCTCTGCAGCCGCTGTGTGTGTCCAGTCGCGAAGGCTGGCTGCCAAGACCTGCCTTTCTCCATCGTGCACCGCTACATGAGCATCACGTCGGAACGCTCCGTCCCCTCGGACATCTTCCAGATCCAGGCGACCAGCGTCTATCCCGGAGCCTACAACACCTTCCGCATTCGCTCGGGAGATGACAATGGAGACTTCTACATCAGGGTGAGATGAAGCTTAATGGCTTTTATTGATTGTGAACTTCCCAGGATGCTAGACTTCTGGGGGTGCTTCACTGAGACCTTGGATTTTGAATCAGATCATGGGCTGCAATCTGGGTAATTATTGTAACTATTTAAGGGATTTAAGACAATCCAGAAATCAAATGTGACTGGGTCACTTTTGAAAAGGTGGTCCCCTTAGGGGGAAAGGCATATTAAAAATAAAAGAATGCCAAAATTTAAGGACAATGTATTCTCGTGGCAGTTTGCAACTATTAATAAACTGAGCTGAAGAGGACAGCAGTTTTGCTGATATATTGTAAGTAAACGCTTGTGCCATGCTGTGAGCTCTTAGGGGGTGGAGCAAAGTAGATTACATGTGCCAAGGCAGAAGAATGACTGCCTCAGTGTAGCCTCTCACCAACTCTGTTATGATTGCGGGGTACAGATAATACTATGCTCATAACACGCCATTATTTCCTGTTAATCATTTCTCAGTAATGGCAGGATTTAAGTGATACCTGTGGTCTCTTCCCTCAGCAAATCAACAACATCAGTGCCATGTTGGTGCTAGCCCGTGCGGTGAATGGACCCAAAGAGTATGTTCTGGACTTGGAGATGGTATCGGTCAACCCACTGATGAGCTACCAGACCAGTTCTGCTCTTCGCTTAACAGTCAACGTAGGGCCCTATGCTTTCTAAAAGGGAGCTTAGAAATGCGGGGGCGGGGTATGTGGAGTGGCTAATGAAAGGGAGAGTGGTGAAGATAAGGAAGAGAGGGGAGACTAACATGTCAAGCAAGGATGAGAGCACTTGAGCTGGAGATACTTGCATAAACGTGTGATCTTCACCCCAAGTTTATGAGAGCAATGCTGTATATCACCCGAAACTGAACAAACTACACAACTACTATGTTGCTTAATGATGGCCTTGAAGACAGGCACTAAGACTTACAGATACAGTTGTACTACACTCAGTCTTACTTGTGTTGTGTATGAAATAGCAAAGGCAGCAGCTGCACTATGATTTCAAAATCTGCTGTATGGCCTAGACCTTATTTTGCTTTCATCTGGCTTTTCCAGTGTCTCTCATGTCATCCAGAGTATTTTTATTTTTTTTAGGATGTGTACTTTCTGTTGTTGCATTTGCGTTTAAATACACATGGTAATCCACAGCCCTTGCTGATGGTCCAGCATAATCACATACACCCCCCCCCCCCCACCCAAGATTTTTGTAGCAGCAACTACCAATGTTAAAGCACAAATGCTGTTTGCGACTCTGCATACCATCATGATCATGATCACCCTGCCTTACGGCTAGTGTGAACTCTGAATCACAGCCATTATGCAATAACCACTCAGTACTACACCTATACATCTCTACCCCCTCTGCCCTCCAAAACCATCACTAATACTCATATTCAGCTTCTTCTTCTTCTTGTGTTGTGTGTGTGTGTGTGTGTGTGTGTGTGTGTGTGTGTGTGTGTGTGATTAATTTTTCATACCATGCTGTCAATGTTGTATTTTTCTGTCCTGCAATTATTACTGTAATAAATATGATAATATCACGTACGTTTGACTACAGATCCATATTGTACCTTGATTCGATTTGCATCAGGGTCTATATTTAACACGGATGCTAATCCTGGTTCTTTTTTCGTCTGCGCACACGGCCTGCTCACTCTCTGCACGTGCTCTTTTTAATCTTTCCGACTTGCCTTCTCTGAGTCATCTAACTACACAATAGATTGGATTCCTGCTGTGGAAGCGTCTGACTGTCTTCAGTGCAGAAAGCAGCATGCTGTAGCCTTGACCATTCCTTGATGGGTTCCACTGTTCACCATCAGCCAAAAAAGAAAGAAACACACACACACACACACACACACACACACACACACACACTCACACATTCACAAAGTCTACACAAGCACACACACACTCATCACTGGAATGTAGGAATGTCGAACCATAATCTGTTTGTGTTCAGTGCATCTTAGCAAAATTCCTTGGGTCAGATACTGTAAAAAGCAGCTCCCCCAAGCCCCAGCAGATTAAGGAGATCTGGGGGCTCCCACTTGGGTAGCAGGGAATCTCCTTTCATGCTTGACAATAGACAGCTGTGCTTTGAATACATACACAAGAGAAAGGAAGAGCATAATGGGATCAGGGCAGTCTGAAATCGGTGGCATGAGGGTAATCGCATAAGACTAGTGTGTGTGTGCATGTGTTCACTGTGAACTAATCACTGGACTGTGTCTTAATAAGTTAAAAGGAGAGTTCAGTTCAGATAGCATTCTTTATCAGCAAACAAACAATTAATTGAAGACAGGAAATGTCATGTTTGTCCCCATAAAAGGATAGTGCAAGAAAGAATGGGAATCCATGGATGAAGATAAATGGTGTTGCTTTTAAGTTAGAGCTACATATGCACACAATTCCAGAAGTTTCCATATTGAATTACAGCAGTAGTGGGTAGTGTCATTTCAAACCTCTCTGTGCTCCGTCTTCTTATGGAGGCAGGAGCTGTGCTATGCCAGATTGTAGCCTACCTCTGTCCCGAAAAAAAAAAGCCCACCGGAAAATCCCCGACTTCATGCTTCATCGCCCTACCAGCATCACGCGCTGTTTCCAGCATCCTCCTAGTATACGCCAACACACACACACACACACACACACACACACACACACACACATTCGCTCTTCGCACCGTTGATGACTCATTCTCTGCAAAGTCTTACATAATTATATAAGGGAGGGTTGACATTTGTCTGCCACAGGGGGGCAGCATTGCACACAGAATCGAAGTCCAGGCCAGAATAGGAACAACCTGAAGTGATGGAATCTTGCTGCTGATTTTGTAATCTAAGTGATGAGTGAACCTTCTTTGTCCCGTCTCTTACTTTTTTCCATAAGCCACAGTGCTGGACTGGTAGCTAATAGATACATAAACGCATGAACATGTTGGCCATGTTCAAATGGCTCACTCAGACAGACAGACCAAGAGACAGAAACACAAACATATCCTTAGGAATCATTAACCCCATATAATTATTGTTGTAGTAGACAGATTAGACTCTCTCCTTCATAAACACACACATACATTCACAGATGCCACAAGCAGGTCAGGCAGATCAGTGCCTCTTAGCAGAGATCATGACAAAGATTTGGAGGTGAGGGGGTGGATGGGTGGTGAGGATGTTTGGAGAGGACGGGATGTGCCTGCGCCGCTTCCTGATCCCCACGCCTGACCATCAGCACAGCAGCGGGAGCGAGGCTAGCCGTGCCCGGGCGGCGCAAAGCCCGCCCAATGGGCGTATGGCGGGGTGGGCCGGATGAGCGGCACGAACGTGCCCCCGCATGTGGAGGAGGCTTCTAGTGGCAAACTGTGTGGAGACTCGATTTAAGAGGCGTGCAGAATTTTGTGTGTGTGTGTGTGTGTGTGTGCATGCAAGGGGGAGAAAAGGAGAGACAGCAAGAGAAAGTGAGAGGGAGGTAGAGAGATTGAAAGAGAGAGAGAGAGAGAGAGAGAGAGAGAGAGAAAGGAAAAAACATTCGTGCCAGGTATGATTTCATCGTTTGGGCCAGTCCATGGCAGACTGTGCCTGCTGTGTGTGGGTGGGTGAGTGAGGACCAGAGAGGACTGAACTTCAGGCCTGGGGAACACCACATTTCCAGTCCCAGACCCATGAAACCACAGTCCAGCAGTAGCTATAGAGCACAACCAATTAATATGCTTACCCCTCCTATTATTCCAAGGTATTCCTAGTATTCCTAGCTGTTTCTAAGTATTGTTAAGTATTTTAAAGTTAATCTAGTGTCTGACTGCCTTAGTCTACCTTTTCTGTTGAGTTCTGAACTAAATCCAACAGGACAGATGGTGCAATGAAACTGATATTGTATTGTACAATGAAAAAATGAAGCTGAGCTCTTTCAAACAGTCAAGTCCATGCTACTCACCTTTTCACATGGTTACCTACAAGTGCAAATAGCTGTCAGGTTCAAGTCCCAGCTCATGATTAGGAGGTGCGTGCTAACACTTGGCCTCACATCAACACTTCTGATGGGTAATGGGAGAGAGACCTAATTCAGTGGGGATTGCCTATAATAAAATTGGCAGAAAATTGGGAATATTACAGAAAACATAATGAGCGTCCAGTGCAGTCGGATCACAGCCAGACTCCCACACGGGCAGAAGCGAGAAGGACTGAAAAAAGCTGATGTGATTAATCTCTGCCTTTAACAATAGAATCAGCGTTTCTAGCCACCAGCAGCTGCCGGCCGCAACTGTAACCTTGGCTGTTACTTGCAAATAAAGGGACAAAATCAGAGCTGTTTTTCATGGCCCAAACCGTTTGGCCTGCAGGGCCAAGATGATGTATGCACTGGAAAAAGAGGACAAGCATGCTGAAAGAAATGTTTCAGCGATCGTTGTTCCAAACTTTGCCTTCAGGTGCACAGGGCTGATAACAGGTACAAAATGCTTTAATAAGCACAGTTGTTTCAGTTCCTTCATACACAAATGGCACACGTTAACGCACGCTTAAGTCATCATATTAACTGACATGGAAAAATGTCACACCACTAAGGAGTTCCATGCTTTCTTTGGAAACCATACTAATTTCTGGTATAGCATTAGTATGCTTAAATGGTTGAACATGTGTTTTTTTTTTTATTTATTTATTTATTTATTTTTTAAATAAAAAGGTGAAAATAACCTCTCTGTCTGTAGTCATAAATTGCTGATGGTCTCCACCCCCTCATTCATGCCAATAGTTGAACAATAAATAAAAAAAGAACTGTGACATGAGCAGCTTTAATTATATCACAACAGACAGGAAGTTACGAGGCTCATAAATATTTCATAAAAATGCACTCATGTTGTGGGGGATGGGATATCTGGCTTATAGATGTGACCCCAAATTTAAATGATAGGTAAATAAAACAAGGCTAATGGAAGATTGCAAATAGCTATTCCAAATATAGGTGCCTGTCTCGTTATGTTATGGCAAGACATAGAGCCGTTGGTCTGTGCAAAGCTAGTGCTCAAGGAAGTGGACCATTGGAGATGACAGTGTTTGCCCCTGATAATATACCTAATTAGGTCTGCAACTTCATTTCCACCCAACCACCCAGCAATCAGGGACCCGTGTTGGTCACCCATGCTGGCCACCCATGATGGAAGCTATTGTAAGGTCTTTTGACTATTGCAGGAGGTGAGAGGCACATGCCTTGTTCATCACTGACTGCCCTTCGAGAGGAATTGAACAAAGGAGCTAGTGCTTCCTAAGGCTCATGTTGGAAGTCATGTTTGGGTGGGAAAGAAACATGGTTTCCAAAATAGTACATGATGTGCCAGAGAGCTTTTGTCTCACATGTAACACAACAAGCTTCTACATTCAATGACCAGCACAATCACTGATAGGCTGCAAAGTACATATTAATAGCGCCACCTTTTCTTTGGTTAATAGGCTGCAAGTTGTGAGGCGCATTGCACAGTACAGGTACGTTATTATTTTTCAGTACCCATGCTGCTTGTTTAGTGAGCTACAACCCTGTGGTCCAGCCTCTTGTCTTATGGGTCAACACTGAGGCCAGTTTTCTTCTGATGCAGTGGACCTTTGTAATTCCACCATCACAACTACAAAATATAGCTCACCATATCTTTTCAGGTACATATATGCATATATGTTATACATATACGAACCTTCATAAGTTTCTTCTGCATAAATGTGGTTACCATGATACGGCAGCATGTTGCCATGGACGACTAGGCAGACAAGGAGAGGGGTTTGCAGTGGAATACCAGCCACTCCAATGGGAGGAAGCTTGGAACACAGGCAGAACATATAGCATAAGCAGTGTAAGCACAGGGCAGCATTGAACACATCCCTGAATACATCCCTGCAATGACCACATGCCTGCGCTGAACACGTCACTGGACACATCACAAAACATCACTGAACACATGCCTGCACTCAACACATCGCCAAGCACGACATCACACGTCACATCACTAAACATGTCGTCACAATCTGTAATAACAAATGAAAGCTAATCAGTGGCGGTTAGCGTTATGCACATCAGATTACGCTCACTGGTCCCCCACTGGATTCTCTGCATCCACGTTCATTATTAGCTTTGGACAGCTGGAAAAATAAAGGCAGTATATAGAATCGTGTCAATCATGCATATAAAGAAGGAGTGAGAGATGACCAAATGTCCTGATGGTGAATAAATGAGCAGCACGTGTCACAGACTGTCACCACGAATGAAGCTGTCTGCGAACATAAGGTGTCAAAGAATTGTTCATTTGACCACACTTCTTTATCACAGTGTTGGCACTGGTATCCTTCAGCCATGCGAATGCCCACCAAGGCCAGACAAACTGCTAAAGTGTGTTCTCTCTTTCCCTCATCCAGCGTGACACCGTGCCTGTGTGTCCACTCAGTGTGCTCTTTTCCTTTGACACAACTTTCATTGTTAATTAAATGGGTGGGTAGTGTAGAGGGGAAAAAGAGAATTCCAGTACTGTACTTCACACTGGATGAGTCAGTGATGACGATCTGTCAGTCATGCAATCAACCCTCTGTTCATACATCCTTTTCACTTCTTTCATTTCTTTGCTCTTATGCACTTAATCACCAATACACATTCTTCTTATTCATTTTGCTTGTAGTTTCTAGTTTGGATCTCAGACTTTCTAAATACGTACAATGATTTTTCTATCATTACACTGAAAATTGTAGTGAGCAACATCAAATCCAACAGGGGTGCTAATGACACATACACCTGCAACGCTCCACAAGTGTCACCTCTCTGAAATGGGTTGGGCTGTGGAAATGACTGCAGATCAATAAGAAACGTTGGTACCTGGGGGAAAAAAATCTTTGGTTTCAATGAGAGGGAGCCTGAGGGAAATTGAGGGAGATAAAAGCTATAATTATAAACCAGCCTGCAGCTAAAAGAGGCACTGAAGTACCTGTTTCTCTCTCTCTCTCTCTCTCTCTCTCTCTCTCTCTCTCTCTCTCTCATTCTTTTCATTTGTCTATCTGTCCCTGTCCACTCCCTGGCCTCCTCTGAGAGTTAAGCACCATTCCACCAGCCCTCTGTTGTAGTTTGTCTGTTGATCAGTTCTCCGCTAATTTAACAACAGTAAGCCTATTATGGATCAAGGGTGACGGAATATATATAACTAGAGACAGAGTCAAGAAATATTTGAATCTCTATGCCAATGTCAAATGTCAAACTTGCACCCCACGATTTAGCACTATAGCCTGTTCTTCATAGGATATTGACTATCTGACATAGACCTCACCTGACTGCCCAGTTTTCTAATTTACACAACAAAAGAACAAATGTTATGACTAAAAATAGCAATAGCCTGATTTTAAAAAAGTAAGGGGGGAGGGGGGGCGATATTGTATAGGTACACAGTGACAGGATCAAAACGTTGTTAATATGGTAACCATTACACTGTCAAATGTCACATTTATGTCAATTATGTCAATTTAGTTAGACCTAAATAATATGATCTATGTATAAAAATGTGGATTCTATTAGAGAAGCTAGAGATACAGCATAGTGCAAAATGGCATTTATATACATATAGAGACAGGGCACATGACATATTGAAAGCATCAATACACTGAATACTTGATTCTCTGTAAGGAGTTGTGGTGTCACCTGAGTCAGAGTGAAAAAAGTTAAGAATGGCAAATGGTTAGAGTAAGAAAGTACTGCAGGCTGAGTGATGCAAGAACATCTGTTATAAATGCATGTAGTCATTTTACATCATAGGTGTTTTGCCTTGCAGTGCCTTTGGCTTGGTGTTAAATGAGATTGGAGAGCAGAGAGACTGACAGACAGAGAGGGGACAAAACTCTGCTGCTAGGAGGTCTGTTGTGATGTCACATATCCACATCACATCGCCATGGCAACCTTGCATCAGCACCAACTTACCAAGGCAGAGAGGGGGAGCATGAGAGAGAGAGAGAGAGAGAGAGAGAGAGAGCACTATGTTCTGGCACATACTGCTGCAATTGTAAGGCTAGCTTAATAAAATAAAAATAAATAGAGGAGGAAATCTGCAATGACTAGTTTGATGATCAATAACAATATTATCAATCATATACACTATATGCGTAGGTCACACTCTAGGTGACCTATAAATAGACTAAACAACCTTTCATAACTGTGCTATAATGAGAGATAGACATATCCTGACATTCCTCAATGAAAATACCTGGCAGAGTTATGAATGGGTATTCACCATTCAGACCTCTGAGTCAGTGTCTACTTTAAAATCATCTTTTGTGAGTTCATGTGGAAAGCATGAAAGCCTCAGGGAGACCAGGGAGACAAAGAGACAAGGGGAGAGAGAGGGGGAGAAGCTGACACCAGTATCAAAAGTCCAACTATTCCCACTGTTCTGTGCCCCAAGTTCTAAAAATAGACCATACATGGGGAAAAAAAAGAGAAAATGCACAAGGCTACAGGCTGCAGAAGCATCATTGGTAGAGAGAGAGAATGAGGGAGAGAGAAAGAGAGAGAGGCAGCGTGTGGGTGTGTGTGGGCTTGTGCTCACTTATATCAGTATATATTTTTGTGAACCTTGCAGCACATATGCCTGGACAGTGCACTTCAAATTAGATGCACACAAATGACTGAATAATTCAGTCACTGAAAAAAAACAACAACGTGTGTTCATATATGTTTACAATTCATAAACGATAAATATTTTAATACATCCTGTTGGAAAGCTAGACCACACGATACACCAGTTAGACTGAGCCAAGTCATCCGTCCATCCAACCGTCCACAAGTGTCCTGCATCACCATTAACCCCCATAGCTCTGCCTTTGCCATAGACTTCTTTTCACTTCTTTTCCTAGACCTCCTCGTCACTTCGCTGCTCTTCTCTCACTCTCAGCTTCAGCAGGAGTAGGAGGTGTTGCTAGGCGACAGATTAGCTCTTTTCTTTCAAGAAGTGGAGTGAAGACCTTGATTCTCTCTGGGTAAAAAATAAACAGCAGCCCTAATGGAAGAATCTGGAGATGGAGGACAAGTATGCTTCATGTGCAGAAGAGGCTGCAAACATTTCATTTCTCAGTAAAGCTTCTTTTGGAGGCCTTTTCTCCATTCTAATGTTTTCTATTTTGAGCAGGGTGGTGCACGCTGTTCGTTTACGCTGTGATTCTTCATGCACAATTGTACTTTTAGTTCGGCGCACAAATCTCTGTGTATTTCACAACATACCGATTAGCTGTCGATTAGTCGAATGGTTGCCGGTGATTTTTAAAATATTATTGAATCGCGATTATGATTAATCGCGTTCTTCGGTCCCAATAATCCAGGTCAGTGTTACATTTTTATCGAGGTATTCTTATATAGGCGTCCCTACATGCATAATGTCAGCTTTCTGTACATAATGCTTGAGTAAATAAAAAAAAGATTTCCCCATTAACAACACCGCAACACACTCCATGACTCCATGTCTAATCTTTGTCCAGCGCTGCATCCGGAGCCGTTCTCTGCTGTGGTCTTTCTGTCAGCGGGGATGGCCAGGTTAGGAAGTAGAGCCATCCTGTGACAGTAGACTCCCCGTTGTGTCCCAGGCTCCTCGTCTACTCACCTTCCCCCACTCCAAGTGCTGCACCCTTTTTTTTTTTTTTTTTTTTTTTTTTTTTTGTCCAGTCGACCCACTACATGGGCCAGCACCACACTGGCCTGCTTTTCCATAAGCATCACAGCCAAACAGAGGCTGACTGGTAAACTGCTGCTGGCATGACGTTTAAGATGCTCTATTTACATGCTTTTTTATATATATGCTTACATGCTATGTTTTATATATACGCTAATATGGCAAACTGGTTTTGTCAGTATTGTATGGGCTGTCTATAGAAAATATAGCAGCACATTTAGAAATGTATGTAGATTTCATTATAAACTATGACTATTCATAAGGTTGCATGAATTGTACCTGAATGGTTTCATGTTATGTATCATTTTCATAATATCTGTGGTCTCTGTAAATCAATGACAAAAAAAAGTAAATTAAAAGTTTTTCTTAGTTTGAAATATGTCTGAGACAAATCTTAAGCTCTCTGTCCAAAGGAGCTCAACAAGAACTTAAGACATCCTGCACTGACTTCTTAAAATAATGTGTCCTTACACAATATTTTAGCGTTCTTATAACACACTATCTTAGGGTTCTTACATTCATGCAAAAAAACAAACAAAAACAAAGCTAAAAACAAACAAACAAACAACAACTAAAAAAACCCCAGCTTGATTAGGCAACTTGTTGAGAGTTGCATTTGTGCTTACATAAATATTTTCATGTGCTCCTCAATTAAACTACTGTAGACAATATAATCGTTTCAGCTCCATTGTACAGTCTAAAGATCACTTTAACATAAACATCATACCCTATAATTCACCACCACACACCACCGACTCCCTAGTTTTCTATTTTACACAACAAAATATTAAGTCTAAATAGTGATAACCTATTGTTGATGAGGCTGTAGATCTTTTCGATTGCAGTGTGTCAGTCCCAGGTACCCTGGTGGTTATTTTTAGGAAAAGCGGCGCGCAAGCTTTGGCACGCTCGGATCGCAAGAGGTTCAAACACGTCTTCATCACGCACGTGCCTTCCACGCAGGTGATTTTCGAAGAAATTATCTATTAAAAATATTTGTAATATAGGATTTTACGCAGAACATGAGCTATTTCGCTAAACATTTGAACATTGGCGAACTGAATAGCTCAAAACTTCGGAATGAGTGTCATGAAGATTAAATAGTAACCTGCAGTCTTTATGCAACACCTGACTTTCTCGTGCGACACGTAATTTTGCACCGCACGAGGCTTTCTGGAAAGCAGTTTAACTAAAGGAAAGACCACAGAGTCACTCTAAGTTCCCAAATATAGATCGCTTAAAGGTGGCTGATGCTCATTTTGAATTCTATTCATATAGAATGGTAGGATTTTTTCGCCTTTTACACGACTGATGTTTACTTACATGCTGGTTTGTCTGGTATTCTGGGCAACAATGGCTATGCAGGGCAGAGATAATGAAACATGCTAAAAAGATACGCCTATCGAGCCCGTGCACGGACATTAATTAACTACTGTTGGTTGAGTCGATGACTAGGAAATATTCCCTGTGAGATCGCCATCGGCCATAGAACCGACATGTCATATCAGTGCAGCGAACATCCATCAGTACTCGGCCTAATTTGACTTCTGCATACTACTACAGCGATCAGGAACGTCTCAAGTTCACCGTCAAGTAACCAATCATGCTCTACACTATTAACTACTAGCGCTGCCACGTTTAGAGGGACCCATTGGCTACTTCCCAGAGCGTCGCTTTGCGCGCACCTTCTAATTGGACAGAGCTTAGATCAACTATATTCCCCTCCGTTCGTCGCTCTTTTTCCTTATAAGGGTAGAGAGCAAGATTTTGTGTAAAAGATAATGTTATTGTGCTTGGCGATATCATCTGATTCCATTTGGGGTTCACTTTTTTTTCGCATCAAGAGCAGTTTAATTAAGTCTACCACTAGGATCGTCTGTGAGGGATTCCTCCTCTTTCCCCCGAATGCATTGCTCCTAATTTACAGCGAGTGTGCAAAGTACGTGGATTTGCTTAGGTGAAAAGATACGATCAGAAATACATAGAAATCACGAAATGATCTATGCATTCATAAGGCAGCTGTCTGCGAATATCTCCAAACATGCAATGAAGGAAAATTGCAATCATGTTCTCAGTCATATCTGAACGTTGCAGTTATGGAGTAGAGATACATTAAAAATGAAACGGCTGAAGATTCGGAAACAGCAAGACATATGTAGCCCAACTAGTTTGTATGCAGCTCAGTCACAGGACCCCCCTCCCCCCCTCCCCCCCCCGTACACCGGAGCCCGGTGACTCCGTCTACGTTTTACACGCTGACTCCGCCCATTGCTCGGTTTTGTCCAAATCGGGCTTTTTGCGTCGCCGGAGCTCCCGATTTCAAGCCCACGTCATCAACGGGGAGAGGGGATGCTGACGTCGTAGCAGAGTCAGAGTCAGAGTAGAAAGGTTGGGAGGGGTGAGAGGAATGAGTTTCAGCGTTGAGAACATTGATTTGAGACACATAAAATCACCTAGCCCCCCTCCGTTCTACTTCCCCCTCCTCTCTCTTTTTTATGTCGGTGTTGGCGCGTTGGGAGCCCCCCCCTACACCAGCGGAGTCCCAGCCTATATAAGTTACCTGCGAGCAGAGTAACTCCACCAGATTTACGGGCTGCAGACATCTGGGTGAGAGGCGGCTCCAACAACAGCCGACAGACTAAAACTCCGACCCGGAGGAGAAATCCATCCAGCCTCCGGTCCGCAACTGAGCCAGGCGCTGTGGCGGAACCGAAGAGGAAAACCCGGGAGAGGCAGAAGAAAGGAGCGAAGCCTGACTCTGGACATGTGCGGAGATGACACTTCATTGAACGTACTGTGACAGAGTTCGACTCTCCGTCCACATTCAAGGAAAGAGATCTACGCTTTCCTTAATCACGCCGCAGTGAACACAACTTTACTGTTACTATTTAGCTTCCCCTCAGTTACCGACTACAATGTATCGTTCCACAAAAGGAGCTTCGAAAGCTCGAAGGGACCAGATAAACGCAGAGATAAGGAACCTCAGAGACTTGTTGCCCATCTCCGAAGCGGACAAGGCTCGCCTTTCCTATCTACACATCATGTCCCTTGCTTGCATGTACACAAGAAAATCCGTCTTCTTCTATCAAGGTAAGTTGACTTATCTTCATTATGCATTGTATATCAGTTCTGCTATTATTGTTACCTATAGTCGTTTCATCGTTATGCATTTTGAACGGAGGAATACTAGAATTTTGTAGCGTTTTGAGATATGATATCCACGCTCGCTGTTTCGGCACGAGCTGCACACTAAGCGAGCTATGGCAACAGGTGGATCTCGTTACATGACTTTTTGAATTTGTTGAATTTAAATAAATGATTACATTATTGGTAAATATGACACTTTTTAAAAATGTGTATCTGAAAAGAACGTCATGCTGTATAGCCTTCCAAAACTTGCGAGTTGCTCTGCGCAGTGCTGAAAAACCCAGGTGCTGTCCATGGTTCTGAAAACGAACCGAGCGATGGCGCGTGAACAGACTACATTTAAAATGCACTTGTGGTATGTCAGGAGAAACACTGCATGTTTTTTTTTTCATTGTCTGATCATCAATTCTTTCAGATGTAGCTGCAGCTAGTGGTATTGAGGAAAGCGCGAGATTCCTCTCATTTCACGAGCTCTCGGAGTTCGTGCAAGCGATGCCAGGATTTCTGATGTTACTGACTGCGGAGGGAAAGCTCCTTTACCTGTCGGACAGTGTCTCTGAGCACCTCGGACACTCAATGGTGAGTTAGACAGGCAGATGACAGATATTCTCATTATTATGCACCCTCACATATGCTCTTATGCTACTTATGTCAGAAACTCTATGAGGTGGAATGAGAAGCCCTCTCCTCATGCGACATTCTGGTTAAATTTACAGGTAGATTTGGTCGCTCAAGGGGACAGTGTGTTTGACATAATAGACCCTACAGACCACTTTATCATGAGAAGTAACCTGGTGCCTCCTACTTCACCTGACACAGGTAAGATGCCTGTATGTCCACACATTCCTCAATATCTGAGCATGATTCAATTGTTCATGCATGGAATGCAGGTGTTCTTTTGCCAACCATCTTCTCCCAACCATCTTCTCCCAACCATCTTCTAGATCGATTGTTCCGCTGCCGTTTCAACACTTCCAAGTCAGTGCGCAGGCAGAGTGCTGGCAATAAGCTTGTTCTTATTCGGGCTCGCTGTCTGTCACCACCGCCGGACCAAGCCTCTCCAGGAACCTACTGGACTTCCAACCCCGTGTGGGTTTGCTTCTGCGCACCTCTTGAGCCCCACCCACCTCGACCTGGCACTGCCGCAGAACAACCTTTGCCACTGTCCTTGGAGAGCAGTTTCCTCCTTCCATGTTTCCGCTCCCAGCACAGTCGTGACATGAGACTCCAGGAAGCACAGGACAGGTGAGGCTAATGTTCACCAGGCTCCCCGTTAAGCCTACTGGGCACTGATGTGATCCATGTTTGGTAGATTATAGTGTCTCAACAGAAGTATTTTGTTCTCTTGCAGTGTGAGTGTTTACCTTGGCATGGACGTGGCGACTCTATGCTCTCGCTCCTGGTATAGCCTTCTACATCCACAGGACCTTACACATGCTTCAACTCAGCACTGTAGCCTGTGTGAGTGTCCCTTCTCCTGACTGACTGAAAAGTCTCACTCAAGCACAGTAGCTCAGTTCAGGACAGTGGGACTATACAGTAACATCTTTCACAAACCTCTCCCTATCACTGCCTTGACACTTCCTATGAACAGCTCCTTACCACACATATCTGTAGCAGCTGAGTACATCAGAACACCTACAGAGATGTTGCATGACTCAAAGCCTCATGCTTGGTGGAACGTGTCTTGAGTTGGGCCGTTCTTCCTCATTTTCCCACGCAGTGAGAGAGGGAGGAGAAGGCAGGGCTGAGATGGTGGTTCGTGTGGAGGCTTCAGATCACTCGTGGGTTTGGCTGTATATGGTCTTGCAGCTGGAAACAGGCGAGAATCCTATCAGCAGTAACAATTACATCATCAGGTAAAGCACAAATCTGATACAGTAACAAGCAGATCACTCTGCACCTGTGACTATGGAACTCAAAAAAGGTGAGGAAATCATTAACCTCTTACTTTCTTCTCTATGCCATAGTGAGTCCGAGGCCTGGTCTGTGAGGCAGCAGCTAAGCTCTGAAGAGACCCAGCTCTCTGGGGTGTTGAGCACCAGCACCTCCCAACAGGAGACTCTGAGCTTGCAAAGTCCTGAAACGCTCTCTAGCCCAGACCAAGTGTTCACGCCTGGGAGCAGTGGTCTCTCGGCTCAGTCATTTGACTTTAGCACGGCAGTTTGCAGCGCTGGCTCCACAGAAGAGCAAGCTGGCAGCTCTGCCATGGAACCCATGCCACTGGAGAGTGGTCCACGCTCCAGTCTCTCCTCCTTGGAGGAGGAGACCTTCTTCCAGCAACCACCTAGCGAGCCTGTGGACAGGCCTTCAGCCGCTTCTTCCCCTGATACAGTCGCAACTGTGTCAGACTTGGACTTCCTCACCCAGAACATTCTACTGCCCCCTGCTTTCCAGGTAGACCCCCCATTACCTGCACTGCCCCTTCCACTACCACCTGTACCTACCTCCCAGTCCCAGCAGACCAAGGAGTTTGTGTGCACCCCTCCATATACACCACAGCTAGGGAGCAGCAGCTTTCCCTTTGGGGAGCCACTCTTCAGCTTTGATCCCACTGGTGCCACCACGCCACCGCCACTTGTCCCTACCGCAACGGTTACGACGACAGCAGCTCCCTCTTTGTCTCCATCTGCTCCATCAAATCCTCAAGGCAGCCCTGCTCCACCTACTACCACACTCTCCACCTTGCTGCCTCTCACTCTGCCAGCTCCATCCACAGAGATTCTTTTTCCTGTGGAACCTTGCAGTGGTGCATTGTATGAGAAGCTTCCTCCGACTCCAGACAGTCCCGGAGATGGAGACTGCACTGTCATGACTCTGCCTGAGGTTCGGGGTCCACTCTATGTTGATGTCCCCCATGGGCCGCTCCCATATCCACCTGAAGGCCTACTCACACCTGAAGCCTCACCTGGAAAACAGTCCAACCTGTCTTTCTTTACCCTAGAGCGGGAGAGAGAAAAAGACAGAACAGAGATCTCCCTTTTAGCCCAGCACATAAGTACGCTAGCCGAAGGGTTCTACCTAGACCCTCTCCTCTCCAAGCTGTTGCCCTCTTCCATTTCTCCCCAATCTCCGTCTCCTTCCTTGGACTCAGAGGGGCTGGAGACAGTCCCACGTCTGGGTGAATTTTACCCAGTTAAATCCTGGAGAGGCCTGGACCTGCCCCTCTTCCCAGACGACGACTCTCTGTTTGAAGAGAGTGTCTTAGAGTCCCTCCTTCAAGACCTCTCCTCACCTTCGCTCTCTCCCACCCCTTCCTCTCCCTCCAGTGCTCCCTCTTCCCCATTGACTCCTGAGTGCTGGCGCCCAACCCTGCACTTCGACGGGGTTTCTGTCGTGAGTGCCGGCCACTTCTGTAGCGTCCAATCGGCGCGCTGTAACCACGCGGCCGGGTGCGGGGCCACAATGTCGCCGGTAGACGCAGGCGACATGGCGGACGTCAAGTTGGCAGGTGAAGTTGCCATGGAGACAGAGGCAGTGTCATCGCCAGTGTCCACCGGTATCCCAGCATCCCCGCTGCACCTGACTGCCTCGCTCGTCTCTCCAGCACCTGCCTCCTCGCCCGCCAGCCCCGCATCATGTGGCCTGCCTTGCGCCCAGTCCCTCCTCGAGGAGCTGGCCGCCCTGGAACCCATGTTTGGGGCAGGTGCCTCGATCACCCCTGGCCTGGGGCAACAACCTGAGTTGTATCAACTCCAAAGTCACCTGCCGCAACAGTGCTTCCGCAAAGGTACGGGCAGTTTTTCTGGTCACCTGCTGTCTTTAGCATTTACTTGGACCTCTATAACATGCTAGAAATATTTACTAACTCTCTATTTTTTGCTCTTTCTCATTTTCTTTCAGATGGGAGTGGAAGTGATCCTCCGTTCTAAAATAAGTCTGTGACTTACTTCATTAAGTATGGCATATTGTCATATTTCATGGAGCTACTTTTACTGAAAAGTGAAGATGATCTAATTGTATAAATATATACATAATGTATATAAAGCCAAAAACACTTAAAACTTCCTCATATCCACTGAGAAAACAATTATTCATATTTTGTTCATGTATTTATCCATAACTTTTTATGTCAATAATGGTGCAACATCACAACAATGATGCAATATACTAGCTGTGTGCGAACCAAGTTGTGAAGACTTGGAGGTCAGTTTTATTCTCTGCTTTACTGTAACATGAGCTTTTATTGGAGACTAAGATCTCTGACTTTGTAAGCGCAACTCGACTTACAGACTTGCATTTGTATTCACTCGTAGTGAAAATAACTCTGTTGTGAACTCTTGACATGAAGGGAGAAACAAAACTACCTTCGTATCTCAATAAGATAACAATCAGCCAGCTTACAGCTCAATGCTTGTGATGGCAGCAACATACACACAAAGCCCAAAGTGTGGAGAATGAACTTAACTGTGCAGCACTAAAACTGGACTTTCCTACAGGCTGCAAGGACTTAGTAGTACTCAGTTCCTTCCGTGATCTCCTTATCTATATTATATTCCTTTTTAATGGTGTATCTATTAATTGGAAACAGTAATACCAACAGCACTACTAAACATTAAAAATCCAGAACACATTGAGCTTTGGGTCTATGGCTGCCATTTCTAGAGTTTTGTTTTTCCAAATCTGTGTATCAGTGTGCTGTGCAAATGTTTCTTTAATCTGTGAACAAATCCCAGTTTGTGTGCAAGACAAGTCAAGGTTTTCGACACTATTTCAACTGGTCCAGCAGATGCAATCAGGAGACGAAACTACTAGCTGACAATGAGAAGAACAGAAAACTGTGTGGGATTGCACATAAACTTGACTGGACTGCCTCTTTGGCCAGCCAGGGTTAAATGGCTCCTCGATCAGCCATTTGTGTGAGCAAAGCCAGACACAAACACAATGGACTTCTTTGCGGCATCGATATTTGCAATGCCTGTGATCTGCTGTTCCTCTCGTGTGCTTGGCAGAGCCGAAGTGTGCTGAATCCAGCCAGGCGCCATTTTTATACAGCGAATACCACGATGACATCGTAACTTCACTGTGTGCGGTGTGGAGTGGTGAGCACAACTGTGTGAATGGCCAATTCTTCTTTTTTGAGAGGGGTTAAAAAATCCACACACACACACAAAAAAAAAAAAAGAACAAGTGAAGTTTTGTTTTAAAAAATGAAACGGACAATAGGGATGTGATACTATTTCTATTCAGTTACCAGTCGACACGGGTTGAGAATGGTTCTATTCCCATTGTGTTGACATGCTAACGTAGAGTTGTCTACGGTCAAGTAAAGGATTGATTCCTACATTCTACCTATTTACATGCTAAGTTAAAAAAGTATTATATTGTTTGCGTGCTGTTATACAGAATGGAAGCTTGGAGCACATGCCTCTAGATAGGCAGGTGCTAAAGTTCCAGTATGGTAATAGGATGTACACATTTGTACATTTGTATGAACAGAGCCGATATCTGTACATATCAGAGACATTTTTATGGTATATGACAAAAACATACTTGACATAATGCTATCTATGAAGAATGGACATTGTGGATCAGTGTTCTTTTGTGTCGCTGATAAGTGTATTTGGATGTCAAAAACAAATGCATTTATATTAAAGTGCACTTAAAGCTGCATGTGCCTCTCGCGTCATCGTCTTCAGTCTCTCTGAGCGCCCCCCCCCCCCCCGCTCTCCGTCATCCACTCTTTGCTCCGGTTCCCTCTCGTTCCCATCCTTGCGTCCCTTCTTCCTGTGCCGCCGCCCCCCCCGGTGCACAGACTGCTCAGCAACAGCACTGACGCACACTCATGATGAGACACTGTCTGACTCAGAGTGACGCACACGCTTGACACGGAGGGGCTCGCGTACACGCACTCGTGCGCCGGATGCCACGTGCGCGTGCATGAGGCCCTCCCCCTCCTGCTTCTCTCTCTCTCTCTCTCTCCTCAGCAGCCCACACTGAACGTACCTGCTGTGCAGACGTCACACGACGACAGTACCGTTGGATTCCATATATGGACTTTCCTGCTATGGGGCACCACTTTCCCAATAAGGAGAGAGCGAGTAAGAGAGAGGGAGGTAGAGAAAGCTAACAGTCATGATGCACAAGGACACCAGTAAGGCATTTAAACAAACCTCATTAATGTACCCCAGTTTCCCAGTGAAAGGCCTTAGTTTCATCAAGCCTAGAATGAAACGACCTCTCCCATAGCATGTTTTGCTTCCCTCCCGCGTCCTGTCTTTCTCCCTCGCCTGCATGTGTCTTCAGGAATTGAACAAGGAACAGGATCTAACTAAGCAACTGAGACAAAGGGACCGGACATTTTGTTCCAGCCTCAGTTGTACATGAGGACATATGGTGGAGAGAAAACAAGCCTAACACCACAGAAACCTAGTTTAGCTCTCTGACGCCACCCTATGGCACAGAAAGTTAAGTTCTACCGTGTCACACAAACAAACAGCGGCCTGATGCAGTTTACATGTACGATTAGTACGATTAAAATTTACAGTGTAACACTGATTTTTACTCAAATAGGAAAAGACTAAAAATATCGCTGTGAAAGTGATATCTAAATCTTAAATATCATACAATATAACGACAGCATTTCAACCACTAAATAGTGTAAAAAAAAAAAACCCAAAACAAACAAAAACAAAAAACCACACAAGTGCTGCGACACGAGAGAAGTCCTGACACTAAGGCTTATCAAAATCGTTGGGGGCAAATCTCCTCTCAGTTGTAAGTTCCCTCAATACTACAGCAGCCCTACCAAGACATATACTTGTCTTTGCTTTTGACGTGTTCCTTTTGTGTAACATTGGAAGAGAGTGGTTGCCCCCTGGTGGAAAAACGCGAACACGCAAATAAGTGTGGAATGGTATTCATCAAAACAAACTTGAACAGATGCACATGCAGGGATGTTGTTTAGCAACAATCACCCAGGACAATATTTATTAACCCCATTTAATACGTTTGATAAATTATCTTTTAAATGATAAAACATAACTGATAAATTATCAGTTAAATCAACTTAATTTCGAGTGTTTGCTACCCTGCTATGATACTTGATTACATCTCATTTACGTAAGAGACCAAAAAAGCCTGCCCTCTAGTACACCTGCTACCATTTGAGGGACAGTTCAGTCACTTCCTGTTGGCATCCGGACAAAAGGCATCTTATTAGAAATATAAACCTGACCCCATGATCTTAAATCAATTGTTCCTTTTGACATTCTTTTAGCAGCATTTAGGTTAGATTTTATATCATCTTTGTAATGATTTAGAACTAAAGATCCACAGTATAATGTCCTGTTTCATCCTCATGGAGTATGTGTATCTAATAAATAGACTTAAATGTACTAATTATGCAGCTACACACCGAGACAGCCACAAACGATCGATGGGTGCAGAAGTGCTCCCAAACATTTCTGTACTTCGATATGTGTGAAATAGCAAGAACGTGGCATGTTGGCCAAATTCCTTCAGGTGCGTAGAGGCCCATCGAGAATGCAATACTCACGTTCAGCATCAAAACGGCCACCTCCTTTAAACTGGGTGTAATGATAGATATCTGCTCCTTATACCAAACCGTGAACGCAACGCAACGGCCAACAGCAATGCTGATATAAAACACCACCAGACATCTTGGTTCATCATGTTGATAACCTAGTCTATGGTAGACAATATAAGCTAGATGGCGAGCTCTTCTTTGCTACCAGTGGGTGTTAATGGTATGCTTAGACGTGGCTCTGTACAGATCACGTACATGGCATAAATCTCTGTATATTTCATTATCTTGCGTGAGTTTTTAAGTTAGCGGGGAATAAGGATAGCTGGCACGAAAGCGTCTGCCTACAATATTTTCCAGACATATCCAGCACCAAGTGTCCGACGTGTTCACGATTCACTTTGATCGTCCGAAATGGTGAAAAACTGCGCGTGTCACATTTGACGTATTTGTTTACTAACGAGTTATGTTGCGAGCATCAACCATTCGAACCTTAAATGCGGGGAAGTAACCTAACGCCAAGGTTCTGGTTATTCACGGGTGACTTAGTATCCTCCATTATTCATGCAGTTAACGGTATGTAATAACACAGCGAATGAATAGAACATCGAATCAATTGACTTTTTTTTTGTATTTAGAGACGTTAAACTCAGTACAGGCCTACTTAGTATAATGCCTAATATTTCCTCAGCATATAGATTATCCAAAACTCTTGGCTTGTGCAGTGCCACCTTGTGGCCGTTTCACATGATCATACCCTTCTCCCGAGGAAGAAAGGACATACATAAAATTAATCCTCTGCGTTTCATTCTTTATTCTCAAATATTATCTTGACGATAGACCCTTCCCAACCCATGGACTTCATCGCCGTGGTAGTGGTATGGTGGTGGGTCGTGGCTGAGTTGAGAATAGTCTGCTACCCAAAGATATCCACCTCACAGAGGTCCTGTGATCATAAAGAGACGATTAATGAAAAGTTAGAGGAAGGCTATCACAAACTGTGCAGGCAGGCAGAAAACTGACAGATCTCCTGGGGTCCTAAAGGGAACAAGAAACCAAGGAAACAACAAAATCTGTTGTGGGTGGGAATAAAATGCATTGCGTGTTTACTGGGGGAATCACCTTCAAGGAAAGGGATGAAATCCAACATATTTCCCCGAAGAACATATTTTCTGTGAATATCGTAGTGATTTAAAATGGTGTCCGTATTATTCATTTTGTTTTGCAAAGCTTCAGGTTTGCAAACACTGCAAGCTTTTGAGACACAAAGCCTTCCCAAAGGGAAAACAGAAGCTCACAGGAAGCTAGGTAATGCATGTCAATGAGACTGCCCTGTTCAGCAATTCTGCCTCATAGAATGGCCATCAATGGTCATGAATCTCATGCTAATATTTTTCTGACCAGTCATACCAGTCTTCTTGCCCATCACATCCACAGGGAGGCAGAGAAAAAATATGACACCTGCCAAACAGTCACTGGCTTCAAGGTTCCTTGAAATGGCCAGGGATGACTGATCCCTCCTTGCTCCATTTCAAGGAATTTGGGAAGGTAGCTACTCGTTTAGGGGCTTCAGATACCAATATTGAACATATTCAAGCTGTCAGTCAACAGAGGTGGGATGGAGGTGATCCAATGAACCACTGCAATCTCTTTTGTTATCAAACAGAAACAACCCTTCCTTTATGTTACTCCAACCTTCACTTCTGACAAGACACCTGCAGTGCAGTCATACCCACTTCTACTGACTTTTATGAACTTTTTTATACTACTTATTCACAAAGCCCATACAATCCCAGCAAAGATGTTCCGTGACTGATGACTCTATTGTCTTGACACTACATATTGTTAAAATGGTGTTTAGCCATCAGACAGGTGCTAGCTGCAAAAGTAATTTCTTTCAGGTCAGATTTGAGCTTTCTGAAGCATTGTTCAAGTACATGAATTCAAATGAAACGGCAAGCACAGGATGGAGACAGATAGAAAAAGAACAAAGTGGAAGTGCTTGAGTGAACAAGCAAGACAGATAGAAACACCGGAGAGACAGAAACCGAGAGAGGGGATGAGTGAGAGAAAGAATGAGAGCGAGCAAGAGAGAATTAAAAAAAATGAGGCTGCATAACCACCAAGAAATCAGTTCAGGGTGTAAAACAAGTGTATTTTATGACCAAAGACAGACAGTGTGTAATTCCATTCATCCAGAAATAAGATGTTTCGGAAGACTGCAAGGCAGTGCTGACAGGTAGTTCCACAAGTACAGGAAGTCGGCACATCCGGTGTGCTTATTTTTCCCCTTTCATGTCTTCTTCCCAGCGGGCTCCTCTGCGATGGAGGCGGCTTCTTCCTTCAGCCTCTCCTCGCGCTCTTGGAGGAACTCCCCATACTCCTGTGGTGACAGGCTGACAGAGCAGTGACAGGAGAGCAGAGGGGAAGAACAGTAATGACATACCACAGGAAGAGGAGGTGACAGAAATGAGAGAGACAAAGAGACAGACCCGCGTTACACTAGAATTTCAAAATTCTCTTCGGTTCGCTGAAATACGCTGGAAGAGGCATATTTCAGGCGTTTTTGGTTTTTTTTTTTAAATAAAATGCACACATGCACACTGGCTGCCTGTGTTGTGGTGACATGGTTCATTCGGCACAGGACAACAATATTATCTTTGAGAGGGACCCAAGGCCTCAAATCACCTTTGTATTGAGGTCCTGTCCTTGTAACCTGTCCAAATGCTGATAAATCACACTGGCATAATGACATTGAAAACTGGTTGTCGGTTGTTGTAAGCAAGTTAACTGAAAATAGCTTTGTCAGGTAACAAAAAAAGGGAAACCTACTCTCCCACGCCATCTCTGGATAGAGATTTAAAAAAAGGTAAAGCTTTACATAACTTGGAGATTTCTTAATTTAACCACTGATTATAGAAACACAAAAATAGAGTTGAATTTTTAAACTAGGTGTGTCTGGTTTAAATCTAAGCTGCACATACAGGAAGTGATGAAAATTCCAATTGAGCCTGAAAAACAAATCCATTTGATCCATTTTATAAATTCAAGTTGTACTCTGACAGTGTGGAAAAATGGCACTACAATTTATGCACATTCATTATCACTGTTTTGATGATTGCGGATAAGTGGTGTGGAGTATATAGGTTATGCATGAGGAACAGCAGATGTGTGAGCATGCATCAAGCAAATGCTATTTTAATTTTAATGGCAATATTAAGGGTACATTGCATGTCTGAACATAGCGTTACTTCATTTAAACCCCCCCCCCACCCACCCACCCACCCACACACAGACACCCCATCCGCATCCGATCAGCAAGACTTGTATGCCTTTTCTATTTAGCAAAGGCTTAAGTCTGAGGAGTAAGTTGTTCACATCAAGTTAGTAGCACCTAATGGGCTGGTGGGCTGAATGTTCGCTGCCACCCAAACACACGCAGCCGGCAGCAGTGGAGCAGCTGGAGTACAGTCATCAACAAGTGGTCATGACAGCAGATCGTTTATAATAATCTGATAGAGGAGGAGGTAAACGTATGTGTAAGGCTTCTTCAGTAGTTCTTCATGAATCTCACATTATAAGAGGAAAGTAAAATCCAAGATGTAAAAGGGGATACAAATTTATATATGCAGATTTATACCAATTTTCTGATTTACTGTTTATTTACTGGCTTTTTGTACAATATTGGATTTTTTAATGTTAATCTTTAATCCCTTTCTCTATTTTCGCCACGCTTGACGAGGACCACTTGAAAGCAAGCCTTGGGGTTTTATTGTGGTTTTAATCCTGTGATTTTTAGCCTTTGCATCAGTACTACTCCAGCTTGCTTAAATGGATGTTATGAATTATTAAATAAACAAACAAACTAAAAACATCTCCACTTGCTGTATATATTTTGTATGTTTGGTGTATCTAGTCTTGCATATCGTTTGTGTTGTATACGTTGTATATAATGGATTGTGTGTCGCATATGTGTTGCATACGTTGTATATAATGTCTTGTATGTCACATATGTATCGTATATGTTATATATAATGGCTTGTATGTCATGTTTATGGTTCGGGACCAGTGGTTGATGATGTGTTCTTACTCATTGACAATTTGGATGCCAAGGGACTTGGCTGAGCCGATGATGCTCTTCACCACCGTCTGCAGAGAGGCGTCCTGCACCCGGAAACATTCGTCCTGCGCCTTGACCTGCGCTATCTCGTACACCGCCCGCAAGGACACCATCCCGGCTATCTCGTGCCCTGGGAAGAGGGTCAAAAATCGTGCAGCTGCTAAGAAGACCTGAGGCTGAGGCAGAGAGAATATATATATATTTATCTGTATATATATATTTTTTTCTCTATGCACCCCTGGTTCTCTTCCTCAGTTTGGACAGAGCACTCTCCACCATTTCACTGCACATTATACTGTGTATGACTATGTATGTGACGAATAAACCGAACTTGAACTTGAACTTGAGGCAGCAGAGAGAGTCAATGCCGGTGTGGTGACTGGTTGCAAAAGCTGCATGTTGACTGTAAAGCGTCCTTGGGCCCTGAGAATGGCACTGTGCGAGTGTAACCTTATTCACTCGTTCATTCAGAGAGCAGAGGCGGGGTGGTGGGCGTGCAGGCGTGAAGGTGAGAGTGTGAGACAGTGTGAGCAGGAAACCTTCAGAGGAGTGTGTAGGGAAAAAGGTGTGAAGGGTGGGTGTTAAAAGGGGGAATAACTGAGAAGGACCAGAATGTGGGGGAAAATAAAGCAAAATCTATAATTCTCTTTTCATCCACGCAGACCCTTTTCCACCCACTTTCCGCAAAGGAATTTTCCATAAATATATCATCAAATAAATCATCCAAAGGAGGATAAAAAAAAAGAAAAAAAAGAAAAAGAAATCTGAAGTCAAACAGCCTATGGGGGAAGGTCTGTCCATAGCTGGAACATAACCTGGGACTGAGCGGTGCAAATGAGCTGCCGAGCGAAGTGTAGGGTAACGTGCGCTTGCCTTACCTGTCTTGCTTGCACCTTTCTCGATGCCTGCAGCCTGTTTCAGGAAGTAAGACACGGTGGGCTGCCCAATCTTTAAGTCATAGGTCCTGTCCGGCTGGAGGCAGGAGAGAGATACTGACTCAACATGATTTCTTCCTTTAAGAGGCCATTGTAAGTTCGAGAAATGTAGCAGTAAGAAATATCTAGCATAGCCTGAAAACACAGTCAAAAGCAGGTGTCATAAAATATTTTATTCAAACACACACTTAGTATTCTGCATTTTTGTTTTTGCATGTCTCTTGTATGTTAAATAAATACAGGTCTGCATAAAAAAAGCATCCACATTCAGAAGGAAGGCTTGTTATCTTGCCCTAAAATCAAGGCTTCTGTCTCTCCACAGAAACCTCTAGCTATTAGTGACACTGGCCTCTGTAGGAAGATGAGCCCACATTCCTTTCCCTCCACCAGTGCTATGAACCCTGCAAGAATCCAATTGGCATCCACAGCCCCTGACAGCCGTTCACAGACTCTGTATCTGATAAAACTGAGCCGCACACACCCACTCACTAGCCCACCCAGCCCCTGTCTGGCTTTCTGCAACACAAGCTTTACAGAGCGGATTAAGCGTCACACAGAGGATCAAAGACAATGAGAGCACAGCAGACAGCTTAATGGGTCCAGCGGGACTTCACAGGGAGTTTGACCCGGCAACACGGGCCCGCCGAAATAGCCGCAGCCGTCCGGCTAAACCTTAAAGCTGGTATTGTGCAGCACCATCAACCAGACATTCCCTCACCCAGAACTCTGGCCACCGCTTAGGCGAGGCTGGCTGGGCTAATCTCTCGCTCAACACAGAGGGCAAAAGGCCATCACTTTAAACTATGCCTTGAAATGCAGACTGACTATCATTAAGCCTGATGAGGATTTCCCCCTTTGCCATGTTTGGATTGGCAGCAGATTTCTGGCACATCATTCAAGGCACAAGCAAGGTGAAATGACTCGGTTAGAAGTTTTGCTGTGCTCAGAAATGAAAAGTGCTACAGATCAGTTTAAATGCAGGCTGTTTACTGAGTCCACAGAGCTCAGAGAAACTCAATATAACGACATATTTGCCTTGTGTTTGCATAATCACATTAACTTTGTTTTTTTTTTTAATAAGCATCACTTGCAATTTAGGGCATCAGCTACAATGCTATTGTAACCCTTCAGCTGAGTTTTAGACCAGTCCTACCCAACATAAAACAAAATGACTAACTTTGGCCCTAATCAATAGTGAAGTTGGCAGCACAACATTGCTGGAAGCATAATGCAAAAACATTTTTGTTGGACCTCTGTGAAATATTCTTTATGACCATCAGGGTGGATACAAGCACCATGGTATCCCCAGGCTCTATGAGGTCCTGTGAACCGGTCATACTGCCCAAACAGAATAAATGTGGTCTAGCAGCAAATCTTCTCAGCACAGGGTGTTCTGCCAAAGTCCCTCATACCAGCAAGGTGTGAAATGGCCCATGCAGTAAAACACAAATGCATAACAACAACAACCACCACCACCACCACCTAGAAGATCTTCCTGTATTCCAGAGGCTCTTTGCCTTGAATAAATTTAGTATTCATGACTGTACCCTAAGAAACGGCAGGTGGGGGTAGTACGTGGTGCAGTATGTAAAACTGAATTCAGCCATCATGGTTCTCAATTAGAGAGGAGAGGTGGTGCCTGGTTCTTGGTGACCAGCCTTCACCGAGGCCGTAAAGTCGCATGGCCAGCAGGTAAAGCAAAACTGGCACATGTAGTAAAACAGTTCGCTCCTTCCTCTTGTTGAGTTACTGATTATTGGTTTTTGCATTTATACAGTCGCCAAATTAAACTCGGGCACATTCAAGGACTTCTTCAGGCTGAGTTTAAAGACCCAAAGTGTAAAAACTGCTTTTAACCGGCTAGCTGTAAAGGCTCAAATAATTTAAGCAATGAAAACATGATGAGAAGTCCAGATTCGTGAGTTGGATGCATAATGTGAAAATGCTGGCCTAGTTTTCAACACACTTGGAGGACTAGAAAAATAATCCCATATATTTTGTCAGCAAAATGTGCATTATAACTGAACGGCACAACCTCATGCATATTTAAGCATAATGGTCACATCAAACAGAAAAGCTTTTAATGTTTGTTATAATAATGAACTCCCTTATAACAGGGACAGAAGAAAATTGAAGGCTCTGAACTTAGCCTAGGAAGAGAAACACAATGAAGTTTACCGATTATAGTTATGACTGAAAGCCTTAAGAGAGAATAGGATAGAACTAACCTAATAGTTAATGTGGAAATTTTAACCAGGTTTTGAACCACTTTCACATACGCTCCTCATCCACCTCTTTAGAAACTACTTCCTTGCACCTACAGGCACTATAGATTACATTTCGCCACAATCTTTGAGCCTGCTTCTACTCTGTTCATCACAGGTCAGATTCTTGACCACTGAACCACTGCTGACAAGATATAATTGATCAGCATGGTTGTTGGTCCATTCTTAATACAACAGTGTTGCCAACATGGTAGTAGCATGGTAACGTGTGCTGGAGCAACAAGCTGCTGATTTGCCATGCAAAAGTAGCCACCAGTGGTCCTGGCTAACACAAATTGTGCATTAGTGGTTGACCAATATGGACCAGATGCCAATAATTAGACTAGAGCAGCCGATATATAATGACGATATGTTATTATTTTTTGGATATTATAAAAAATACAATTTAATAATAAATGAAACACAAAATTGCTGAGTTTAAATGAACAATTATTTAACATCGTTATTGCCTGCATTGTCTTGGTTTGCTTAAGTCGACCTGCACTCATTTAAATTTTTTTTTTTTTTTTTTTAAATACAGCAACTAATAAGTGTTCAAAGGTGGTAATAAAAAAATGTTGTAAACATTAAATGAATAAATAAAATACAATAATAAAAAGTCAATGTAATTTATCTCATGGAATTTAATTGGCCAACCATTCTGCATTGCAATTAACGAGCCAATGTCTACTTGTGTACAAGGTGTCTCTAATAGGTAAATGTTTCTAATAAAACAGGAACTTAGTATATTCTGGAAATATGTTGAGTTAGGGAGAAGAGTTCAAGGTTAGCTTTCTAAAGGCTGCTGTCTTTGCAGAACCACTGTCAATTCCTAAATTTTTTTTTTTTTTTTTTAAATGTTTGCTTTTTTAAAAAAATATCTTTTTGTGATGTTTAGAATTACCATCTTTGTGATTCGCTATGTGAGTGAGAAGTGTGACATTTCTGTTCCATCATTAGACAGGTCCAGAAACCATGTTGGTTCTAGAAATTTCTAAAGCTTACAAAAGTATTCTTTGGGTCTGGCAAATTGAACTGCAGTGCTGTAAAAATTGCAATGTGTGCCTTTAAATCTAGTGCAATGCAGCTGAATACATAACGGTAGCAAAGTGACTGTTCTCACTTGGTCTCTTTGAAAACGTCTCCCAGCTAGGTCAGGGAGCAGCGATGCTGCAACACAAACACGGCAGAGACAGCAGAGCGGGACATGTTCATCCTCCAGGCTGCCAGGGCCGACAGGCTGCCGTGAGGGGATTCAGCCCGAAGTTGACAGTGCTGCTGCAAAGGTCTAACTGTAGCCCTAGCTCGAAGCCCCAGACTCTGACTGCAGCAGAACACTACCAACAACCCATTAGTTTTAAAATACAGCATTTTCTGGGTTTTGCTCCAGGCAAACGCATGCATGGAGGAGTAGATGGCTCCATCGCCGTGTCAGTAAACTCGATCACGATGTCTGGGTTTGCTTTTAAAATGCCTCCAGTTGATTTAGGAGGACAGAAGGTTACAATGCAAGATAAATACTTGAGCACTTAAGCCTAACAGAAGAAACTGAAACTGATGCCTGCCTTCAGGACTAAATTTCTTAACATTGTCATGCAAGAGGCTTTACAATCAGTCATCGATGACCCCTGTTCAATGTAAAGACATTCTTCACAACTTCTGTAATGGGCTTTCAACCTACTGCACTGGCATTGATTCTGCAAGCAGTACTAATGCCCACGGATCCATCTTTATTTAAAAGATTAAGACAGGCTACACCCGGTCTCATTTAGTTTTATCTGGTGGGTAAGAAATGGGGAGAGAAGAGGAGATGGAATGACTGCACAGAGAGGGAACGAGAAATTGAAGGTGTCAGGTAAAACTCTTCTAATGTGCCCCAGAGACAAATCCTTCAGTTGCCTACAAAGTCCACAAATCACTGAGCCGAGTACATGGACAGGTTTAACTCCAGGAGCTGAAATGCTAACAATGTCTTTGGCAAACGTATGGACAATAAACAAGATCAGGCAAGCTGACAGCTGCTGAAACCTCGACGCCCTGCACCACTGCGTCGGCTGAATTTCAAAGTCATAGTCAAAGTCACAGATGCAGTCCCGCTGAATTCGGCGTTGACGGCGCTTCCGTTCGACCACCAGTGCCATGCTGCCAAGAGCCGCTTAAGACCATTTACGTCGCTGCGGTAACGCGGCTAAGGCAGCACCCTATACGGGCATCCCAAATGACTTGTTAAAACTGCATAAACGAGGACTGTCAGTTCACACAGATCAATAGTGATAATCTACCACAACAGTGGGCAGAGGCTGGTTTAGAGATTCTGGGACCCTTTGTGAACAACAGGAATGGAAGCCCATTACACATAGATTCAAATCTTGCAATAACACTGTAACGTCTCTATAACTCACGCATTTCAATTACCTGTAATGAAATTAATATTGGCAAGTTTTAAAAATGACTCACTGCAAATAATGAAAAGCCATTTGGAAGCTGTCCAGTATGACTTATTGAAAAGTGGGAATCTATGCGACTTTAGTGCTAGCATTATGTCCAGTTTAGCGTTAACATTATGTCCAGTGACTGAAAAATACTGGTTAAATGTCGGGAGTGCCACGACATCAACGAAACCTTCCCTCTTTATGCATTTCTCTGCGCTGCTCAGATAACTTTGATTTTTATTTCATCTCAGCACTCAGGAAATCACTTTGAAGCACATCCTGTCCACGCTGTAGCCATCATTGCATAAAAAAAAAAAAAAATGGAACAGAATTATAACTGTGACCAGTGGTGCTGCTCCTGCAAGATTACTGACCATAACTGCTACTAGATAACAGGCATTTTGAAAATATATTCGTACATATTTAAGAATAAGTGATTTAACATCTACGCATAAATGTAATTTGTATTTGCTCCTTTGCCTAGTGTAAAGGGTGGCCTTGGTAAGAGGGAATGAACAGAATTAACCGTGTGACTGAACCAAAAAGGGCCACTCATGTTACCTTGACGTAGATCTTGATGGGAAGAGGGATGCCTTCTTTAAGGTCTTTTGTTCTCTCATTGAAGTCTTTACAAAACACACCAATCGGGATCCCCCTCTAGAAGAACAAACAGACGGCCAGATTCATAAACAAACAAACAAACACACACACACATTATATCTATCTATCTATCTATCTATCTATATATATATATATATATATATATATATATATAGTAGAAAGCTGTGTGCACACACTTATCAGGCTGCTATTCATAGCAACATTTCCTTCGATGAATACCAGTGACCATTTAAAGGGCTGTATGCTAAGTGTCAATCATTCAATAACTCATTGGTGCACTGCGAGGGCCTGTGCATGCTCAGCTCCCCATGCTAGTGTCAAGACTACGAGCCTGGAGGAGAGCCTATTTAGCCAAGTGTATGTGTGCGTGCGCGCGTGCGTGTGCGTGTGTGTGTGTTAGTCATCAAGCTTTTGAGACTGAGCCCATGCTGGATCAGCCAGAGAGCACGCTATATGTGTGGCTCACTTTACGGGAGTACTGGGTGTCGTTTCTCCTGTGTTCCTTGGGCATGTCACGAATGCAGCCTCCTAATCAGTAATTTAATTACAGTTGGAAGAGTTCCACTGACCTTTCGCTAGCAAACCTTGCTGGAAGCAGCATCTCCACCAAGACCGAGACGAGCACTGTGCTACCGGGAAAGGTATCTGCCTTTAATGTAGGTTCTGAATTTCTGACCCAAACTGCTCATCACTATAGCAGGCGGTCACCTGTCCCAGACATTCGTCTGAGTGAACAGGAACTCTTCTATGGAATTTGTTGCCCAAAAGGAAAAACGGAAAGGTCAGACCCACCCTTAGAAGTAGTCCTTAGGTGCCACTGTTTTTAAAACATAGCATAGCTCTAAATGTAGTCTTACATCTTGAGTGTGTGGCCATATGAAACGACTGCCTTTATATTAAAATATGCTCATATATGGGTCGAGTGTAAAGGTTTAGGGTGACACTCCTCAAATCCAGTATGACATGGCGTTTTCTCTGCTCTAGCCCCTCAGGTAATTACCCAGCTCCTGATTCAGGACTTCCATCATGGTTATTAGAGCAACAGAAAAAATACATTATGTATAAATAACAATGTAGTACACCGAGGCCCTCGAGGGGAAAAGGTTTAAAGCAGAGTTTATTTATAAAAATGTTCTGTTGTAAGCACCTCTTCTTGTAGAGAGCTTAAAGTATGCCCACAGACGGTAAAACTGAGGTGTCTGGAACCGGTGACAGCTGAAGATATGATACAAAGTGGTAGGGTTCAAAATGCTGAACTCATCCTTCAAAAGTGCAGTAAATACATTTCTCCGTCAGAATAGGTCACAATCAACACAGACTTTGGGGACTACAATAATGCACCTAAGGAGAAATTTATTCAGGGAAAGATAACGACACATCAAGAAATATTGCTTGTCTGGATGGGTCAAATGCTTTGGTGCAGGCACCAAATAATCTTCCCCATGGCAGATGGTGCGACTATTGTGCTGACATGTTGCATCATTTTAATTAGAAAACACAAACAAACAAAAATCCAACCAACCAACCAACCACAAACACCCACCCACCCACCCACACACACACACACACAGAGAAAGAAACACACAATCAAAAATTTCACTAATGGTATGACGAGCAGTGGCCCATGAACCTACTTTTTGCTCTTAACTACTATTCACAAATTCATGTCATGTCAACCTTGCAGGCATCTCTTAGTCATCAATTAGTTGAAAACAACAGAGTGGAGTAGAATTGAAGATGGGGCAGCATAACACCTGATGAAATATGGATTAGTATTAGTGGTATCTGGGGGAGCATCGTCTTCCAGAGCAACACTGGCAGAGTGTCACGCCATCCTGCACTCACTTAGCAACTCCGCCTCATGGCACAAAAAATGAGAACTGGAAGGGACTTCTAACAAGGAGACCTGCTGTGTGTGGACGACAGATAGCAGACACATCCATAGGAGATGCCGCATCACGGGGGGAGGGGGGACGGGCAGCTGTAATGGGAGGTGGTGGAAGTGCTCGACACACCGCACGGGACACTCAAATAGTACCAAGCAACGGCCAAGCAGGAGCGAGAGGCGATGCTCCTCGTCTCCATGTTTCATTATCCTAAGTGAGGCCACCATAAGACTGGAAAAAAAAAAAAATCCTGCTAGCAAAAGCACAAGTCTTGGCAATGCGGTGAGAACGTGCTTCGCCGCAACGCTGTGTCGAATAAAAGGGGCACAGGCATTCTCTTTGATGTGCCGGCCGAATTGACAGCACACCGTACTGAAGCTCATAGATTTAATCACCCTGAAGTCATGTAGTCCAATTAAATACTTTCTTTTCCCTACAGTGACTGATAAAAGCAGAGTAGTCGGGAACCAAATGGTTGCTGTTCATCACTTCAATGGGGGCACTCTCCTGGACAAGACAACTTACTCAACACTTGTGAAGAATATTAAAGCTCTTCATCACATTGATTCTCTCATAATATATCTTTTATGACAAAAGGTCTTAAAAGAATAGAATAGTCTTCACAGCTGTGCATGATCCCATTTGAAAAACCAGACATGTCACTGCACTGGAATACATGCACCACTTAAAAGCTCTATTATGTTTTTTGAAAGGATGTCAAAGAAATGTAGCAATGCCCTTACTAAACAGCAAGATCTCTTCAGAGGAGGAAAGCACATATTAATAGCTCCAATTTACACACCAATTTCATAATCAGATGAGAATTTCATCATTTTAAACCATCTACCCTCTGCTAACTGCTTTGAAGCTCTGCAGTGAACAACAAACCCTGTCCTCCAAGATCCAAATTATTTTGTGCGAGGAAAATGAGTTCAAAATGGCAGTTAAATAAGATGGAGCTGATCCAAAAAGAGCTTTATAAACAAAAAGTAATTTGGAATCAACAAGAAACTCTATGAAAGCCAATGAAGCACCATGGCAAGTCACAATTATTTGACTCTCCATCACATGAGCACCTGGGAAAATCCTTGCAGCTTTTTGAACAAACCGAGGACTGTGTAGTCTGTTTGTCTGCATCATGTTAAGAAAGCAAGAAGAGTTCTTCTGTGCTACAGATCAAAGCATGCACAGTCAAAAGCTGTTTGAAGAAGTGCAGAGACAAGGTTAGGTCATCAAACTCTTCACAAATCTGTTACAACTCTGTTATGCTTTGCAGTGATCACCAATCATGGATGGCTTTAAAAAAATGTTTTGGGACCAAATAGGGATGTTTTATATGGATGAAAAGTTGTATACCCTCCCCCATGACAGGTTCATTACTGCCCGCAAAAAGACATACATGACAGATAAAATAGCATTTGTAGGATGATCGATTTAACTAAACTATTAAGTGAATTTATCACAGAAACTGCTTTGATCTTCCAGTTGCCAATTTTCTGAATCTGTTAAAACTGAAACATAGTGTTTGTCTGTATCAGTATGTATAAAGAATTTTTGCCTGTGATTACTCATCAATAAATGTAGACCATGCATGGCTCTGGGTTTGCTCATATGGAAGCAGTTTTCAAGTCACATGGAATGCATCTAATTTGGGAGTTCTTTAATGCCTGTGTCTTCAGTGAGTAAGAAAGCAATTTTTTCCTGTAACTAGTTTTATTTATTGCCTAATGACAACATGCTTCCATGAACACTTTTTTTTAACTGAAACTCTTCTAGAAACCATTCAGGGAATGTGAGTGGAACTGAGCTCAGTGCATTAACCACAGAGGATCTTACAGGCCATTGTTCGTATTTCATTACAATTCACAGCCATCCATTTTTTTTCTTGCAGTCGCTTCACTAACATCGCTGGCCTTTCAGCTCCAGTAATTCTTTTTAACGAAATGAAGCTCTGAGGTGGATAAAAGACACATGTGAAAGAACAGGCTGGAAAAGGAATGGGGGTCAGCATGAAGGACCGTGTGTGTGTGTGCGCGCACGTGTGTGCGTGCGTGCGTGTGTGTGTGTGTGTGTGTGTGTGTGTGTGTGTGTGTGTGCGCGCGTGTGTGTGTCTCTCAACTGTACTGGCTCTGGTCTGAGAAGAACGATGCTCTGTGGTTGAGGCATGTCCCTTTCGAGGACCATAACGAGGATCAATACGAACACTAAGGAAGCACATTTGACAAAGGCAGCTGAAGGGGTATTGAGGACCTGGTCTGTGGAGGGACCATACAGAACCTGCATGAATAAAGCATGTGGATACGGATTACAGGTTCATTCCATTACAGAGATGGAGAGGATGGAGAGAGCAAGAGAGAGATGATGGGAGGTTCAAAAGGTTTAATATCGCTTTAGAACAGAGCTTCCCAAGGATTGCTTTTGAAGGACAATGCCACTTGTCTGTATATATGAAAGAATGTGCAATTAAGTGTCTGAATAAAGGCTTCTGTATATTCAATTAGTATTTGAAATACTTTGAAGCACAGAGCATTGTATGAGAGTTTAAAAGGGCAAATCCTAAAGGAGAAAAGGATGGCATTTAAATCACAAAAGAGCCAGTTCTGGAAATACAGGCAGCGATCAAAGTGTGGAAGCACCAGAGTGAACGGAAGGGTGAGAGAGGGAGGAAAGTCGATATATAATTTTTTTTTTTTTTAAAGTAAACTTTCACAGGGGAAAATTTAAAGAGACGCAAGGCAGTGTGTTCTCTCCTCCAGCGCAGCCATGTGCAACGGTGATGGGAAAGGAATGCAGTCTGTGTACGGGACAGCGTGCACACGGGTGTGTGCGCGCACAGGTTTGACCGAGGACATGGCCTTGGGGCAGGAAAGTGAATTAATTGCCCCCTGGCACGCGTAGATGGGCAATTCATCGCCCTGGCAGAGGGCAGCAAGGTGCAGGCACAGGCGGGTGGGGACTTGGGGTTAATTAAACTCTGCGGCGTGAGACACTCATTAATTACCCCCTATTCTCCCTTTCCTAATTTAATCTGCTGCCATCTTCCTTGTTTTATCGCATTCCTTTCCATCAGGGCATCATGCAGCTGATTAACTTTAGCCTTTTGGCTTCAGTGAACACAAACCCTCTACGCTGGGCAAAGCTTCAAAAGCAGAATGGGGGCGGCAGGGGTGAGGGACATGTTCTGCCGCATGCGATGAAAACCAGGGGCGCCTCTCTCCGTAGTGAGGGATGATATAAGGATGGATGTAGGGCTGTGCAGAATGTCATGACAGGGCTTCCTCTTCTTAATGGCATAATCTATTCTGGTCCCAACATCTTCTCTGGCCTCAGTCCAATTCATAGAGTTCTTTTTCTCTCCCTCACACACACACACACACACACACACACACACACACACACACACACACACACACACACTCACACTCACACACCTCATCATCATCATAATAATAATAAGATACACAGAAGGTTTTTTTTTTACTTGTGTTAATGCTGTATTGTAAAGCGTGGCATCTAGGACATTCATCCGTCACTGTAATTTTATTGGTGTCTTTTCAAAGCTAAGCTAGGACTTAAATCTGCTTTAGCAAAGTGTAAATCTTGCCTGAAAGAGCCCTGAATCTCTTAGAGGTTATCTAATCAATCACACTGGATCTGACAGAAGAGTCTCAGGCTGACGGAGAGAAACCACTGGGCACATGGACAACCGGACTGACGATGTTTACCCTATGCAAAGAGGAAGCACCACCAAATTACTATTCAAGGACCATTAAAGACTTGGCTTCCTTGCCCAGTGCCACATTTCTCTGACTGTATCATCTTGGCTGTATCAAAAACATGCAGATCAGAAGATGTGGGCGTGAACCTAGGAACCGCTCACTTAAGGAATGTGGCTCGCTTAGCAGCGGTCTTGGCTAGGAATTCTTTATTTTCAGCGTAGGCCTGTCTATCGGTAAACGAGGTGTGTGTGGCGACAGCTCACAGTTTGTGTGTGACAGATGGCCGTGGGGGGTGTGGAGGAAAAGTACTATGCTGGATTGGGACTCATTTGTGTGGGAGGGGAAGGGACATTTGGGCAACAATCGGGCCCTCAACACACCAGGAGTATCCTTCACGTCCTTCCAAAGCTTGGTCCCTTATGGTGCGTGACTTTCCCGTATAGGCGCGTGTGACAACTGCGCGCTGCTGGACGATCACAAATCCCTCGATTGCATGTCTCCGCACATTGATTTCCTCATCCCCTTTGCTATACTGAGGGAGATCCAGAAACCAACTGACCTTCAACCACACCCACTGGGACTAAAGTCAGAGAGTGAGACAGGGGGAGGGTGCAACAGAGGAAGAGACAGGCGACCAAATATATATATATATTTATATATATATTGGAATCAGGCAATGGAAAATCTCTCTCTGAAAACCAGCAGAGCACACAGATGATTGTGACAAGACAGATGACTGGTTCCCTTTCTTCTGCCTCTCTCATGGGTCTGAATAAACTGCACAAAGATGACCCCCGCTAGGATAGCAGGAGGTGGAGGGGGAAGGTTGTAAAAGAAAACGAAAACCGAAGAGAAAGCAGGCACGTGTGCAAGAGGGTGCCTTTTAATTTCCATGTCATGTGAAAATGATGACTGGCATGCAAAGAAAAATCATAAGACTATCCACAGCTCCCCTAATCTCCTGCCATGATTGTATGCTAGTATACATGCCACCACCACTCCTCAAACTGAAATACCTCTGCTCATGAATACAACACCATTTTGATAGCATTTTGCAGCCATCCGTCTTCTATAGCTGCAGGAAACATGTAAAGAAAACAGGATGCCAGCAAAGAGAATCAAATGCTGCTCTGGGAAGAAGGAAAGAAATACTGTGCTGAACGGACAGACTATGCACGTGAGGCGGGATTTCTAGGAGTTAGAACGGGGAAGGATGAAGGTTTATGAAATAGTAAGAGAACGATAAGGTGACATCTTAGCAACATCAAAACACCACAGAACACCATCCGCTTTCCATCTAGACACAATCATTCATTATTAATGGAAACGTAATCTGGGATTTAGTGGCCTTTAGTGGAATACAGTTAAAACTGTAACTAAACCAGTATCACTGTAATTACACGACCGGGTGCGATAATAGACCGTTAAAAAAAACAACAACAACAAAAAAAAACCCCACACGCAATCTGAAGTGGTATGGCGAACAGTAATAAAATAAAATGGGGTGAAAAAAAAAAGAAAACTAAATGGGCGAATCGGTGAGGTAGCGGGAGGAGGAGTGCGAGGGGCACGTATGCTGCCTACAAATCACACCGCAATCATAAACTCTGTGTAGCGATGTGCTCATTTGGGTTGCGCACATTCTCTTGACCAGGTATTAACGGTCTTGTTATGTAAATTAACTCATAAAAAAGGGAGGCGACGCATAACACGATTCCGCGGCACTTCTGGCAGACTTGGGCTCCTCAGCGCCGCAAAGCTCCCCCGCGCGAGCAGTAGTCGCCAGAGCCCGCGCCCGCGCTCGCGAACGGAGCACGATCTGGAAAGGCGGCGCGGGACGACACGGGCTACCCGCGCGCCTCTGCTCGCCCGTCTAAATAAAACACCCCCGGCGTCCTTGCGAGACTTTTTTTACTGAACATTTTCCAGGAGTCGCCGAACAGGAAAGAAAGAAAAGACCAATTCGACAGTTTCATCCACCCCGATTAGAACAGCGGGGCGTCTTTTGGACAATGTAGCTATTGAGCTTCACGGAGCCTAAATGGCTTCTTTGGATTTACAAATATCTGGTGAGGTTGAGGTGCAGCAACCGCATCGATTTATCCAACCCGCTGAGGGATTTTGGACGAATGCGACTAAAAACCCTGGATCTGATCATTTCAACTTGAGGTAACGGAAAGAAAAAATTGGTATGCAGTTTTTCCACTGGTCAGTACTTAAGCGGTTGAGACTGCTCGCTTAGGTCAGGTCGAGCGATAACTGCATGCGTTTTGGCAGCCTAAATACAGCCCGACTATTCATACCCCTGTTCCATAAACTTGATTTTAATTGTGTGGCTTGCTCTTTCATTACAGCCTACAGGTTGCGTCTTTATTTGCTTAAAAACTTACGTAAAGTCACTTTGGTGTGGATCCCTAATTTCGAAACCACGTACTAAAAGTTCCTAAGCAAAGCAGAACTAGATTGCACAGGGTAAGCATTTCTTTTAAGTGTGTTCGAAAATGTGACTACTCAAAATCTGACCTGTAAGAAATAGCGCATGTCGTGACCCGTGTCTTCTGGCATTTAACTTTTGGCTTTTAATAGCCGTAATTTAATGTGCAAGATTATTGCTATAACCTAAAACGTAAACTGTTGATGTATATTATACTTCTAATGCATAACCTCATCTAACCAACTGAAGGCATGGTACGCGCACACCATTTGCCAATCAACTGCGGATACACGAGGATTAAAACAAAAAATACCTTTAAAAATCACAGAATACATTCCTTGTAGGTTATTAGTGGTAATTCCTTAATATTCAGCAGTCTGTGGCAACCCTCTCGGTATAGAGGGGAAGGCCATCAAGATATTTGTGCTTGAATAATGCATGTATGTGCTCTCTCTCGCTCGCTGTCTCTCTCTCTCTCTCACACACACACACACACACACACACACACACACACACACACACACACACACACACACACACACAGACCCCTGTGCATCTTTCTGAGCCATTACTCATACTTATGCTAAAACAGGATGCAATGTGTGATGGCAGTGACACTTGATAGTCACTGGATGATAAAGTCAAGTCATTATTAATATGCCTCGAGGACAGGAACCCTCTCATCCATCCAACTGTCTTCGCATATTCAAATGAATTATGGATTGACACTCACGTCAGACAGATGAGTTCTGGCCCAACAAGGCAATTTAAGAGAAATGCAAGGTTTCAGCTGGATAACAATAATTATCAGCCCTGAATGAGAACGCGCTTGTCCCAGTGCTACAGCATTCGGCATTAGAGAAGATATGCCACTTTAACATCCAATCTTCACAGATGGCACTTTTTGAGCCCATTTAATTTCAGCACTGGAAATTGGTTGTGGGTTTAAAAAAAGTTGTCTGGTTTTAATCAGATATTAGCAAACTGTACTCCCAAACACTTTTTTCCCACCAGTGAGCACTGAGGGGATTAATCATTCTAGATCATTTACCAAACACATTTCCTTAATTTCCTCTTCACTATGTATTAATGCATTTAATTTCTGCAGTTCCCCAGCAGTGAGTGTGTTCTTATCCATTTCCATCTCGTGTTCTGGAGGTCCACATCTCCACTCCAGCAGACCTTCAGTGCTCTCACTCATCTCTTATCACGTGTGTCCCTCGTTTCCCTGGGGTTATTTACTAACTATTACCATCATGTGCTAATACTTTATTAGGTCTGTAAACAGTCGAGGTAATGGATCGTCATCCCTGCCCCATTTCAGTCTCACTACGTAGTTCTCTCACTTTTCAGCACACCCCACACCCACGTAGCACTCTTCCTTAAAGCCGCACATACGTCTTCGGCGGATTTCATCGCGATTCTGAATAACGTAGCTCTCATCATCAAGCGGCGTTAATTAAATACTTCAAGTGCACCATTTTCCAGATTTGATCACAGATTGAAAATGTTGCCATTACCGCACTTCCTAAATGCTAATGACTTTCATATTATAAAGGCCATCGATCCTGGCAAGTCCTGACGACACCCACAGCGAATACAAGCTGCTCGCTGGAGACTGTAAGATGACGGGCTCAATGGACTGAGGAGGCACGCTTTCGATTGGACCGTAAAGCTTGCAATCATTTCTCCCCACTAATCAATAGGAGAGTTTTATACTGTCTTGAGCAGAAATATTTCTTGAAAGGAGAACGTACGAGTTCACACTGTATACACATCGTATGGCTATGGGACTTGACATTCTGAATTTGTACCATGCTGTAGTTTGTTGTAAATATGAATGCCAAAGAAACAGCTGCAGCACTTTACAAACACACAAGCTTCTGTTGAAAATGATACTGCAAGTGAAAGACCATAAAAAAGAGAAAATCAATCACTGTTGTGATGTCTGAAAATCAAAATGGCTGACCAACAAACAAACAAAAACAAGTTGATGGACTGCCTGGCTTCACTTTATCACAAAATCATCCATAATAAATAAGGTGATAAGGTGATAACTAGTGTATTGGCCCTTTCCAGAAAACCTGGCAAACTTGCAAAAACACAAGCACTCAAGCACTCAAACTTTCATTACTGGAGAGCAAGACAAACTCATAACTAGGTGACCTCCTGGGAAATATACAGTTGCACTGGGATGGGGAAGCATGTGCCCACGTAATCTGAATGATTTAAGCAGTTGCAGAGCCTTTCTGGGGATCTAACCCAATCCAAAATTAGGCCTTCATCTTAAAACAAACAATTCAGCACACACATTTGATCTCCTTTAGCCATTCATATAATACATGGGAAATAACACAGATGACATTTTGAAGGCTACAATTTAGGGTGCAGTAAACTGTCAGGTACCCATTAAAATATTAGACTTGACCAGAATTGCCATCTTTTCTCCTCAGAGATTACACACATGATCAGTTTGCCAAGTCCACTTTGTAGGTGAGCATCTGAAAGCTTATGAACTCCTGTCCATACACCGCTGTATGAAAAAACGTGGCCACAAGCAGAACATAAATATTTAATTACTAAATTAACCACGATGTAATTAATAGCTGTGCTACACACAATGAATACATTTTAATGAAAAGGGATGTTAACCACCAAAGGACCAAGCTGAAAAGATAAGAACCCCTCTTTTAACTGGTTATTGTAATTTCATGCTAGAACCAATTAGGTCTGTGGAGCCATGAGAGTATGAACTGTATAGCCTCCAAAAATATCCCTCAATGCAGTTCTTAACACACAAGCACATTCTCACAGTGCCCTTGTCTCTCCTTCTGTGCCAGGCATGTTGCTCTCGCCCCAGGTGTGCGTGTCTGCCCTGGTGACCGTGAGCACCATGGCAGTGGTTGACCTCTACCTGCTGGAGCAGAGCATGCTGGGACCACGGGGCAGCGCGCGGCTGGCGGCGTGGCCGTGCGTTGCCGTGGCGCTGGGCGACCTGTGCTTCCTGCTGGCGTTGCGCTTCGTCTCCGCCGGCGTGGTCTCGGAGGCGCGCTCGCCACGCCGCGGCTTCGCCAGCGCTCTCTGGTTCCTCTTCCTGTCGCTGCTGCAGCTCAAGCTTTTCTTCGTGTGCCAGAACTACAGGCAGGAGCGGCGACCACCTGACCCGCTGGCCCGCAAGACCCTCACACTCCTGCTGTCTGTGTGTCTGCCCTCACTCTTCCTCATCCTGACGGGCGCTGACCAAGTAACGCCGCTGCGTAGGAAGCAGGAGCTGCGCGGCCGCCTTCTCTGGGTTGTGGTGGACCTACTAGACGTGCTGGACCTGCAGGCGGGGCTGTGGGAGGCGCAGGGTGGCGCGGGCGTGCCGCTCTGGGTGGACGGCATCGTGTTCTTCTACTGCTACGTGCTGCTGCTGCTGCTACCCTGCGTGTCGCTGGCGGAACTGGGCGTGGCGGCAATGCCGACCCAGAGAGCACCCCGCAGGGAGGCCGTCTACCCTTGGCTCAGCCTGGTCACCATCAACGTGCTCACACTGGTGCTTAGGGGAGTGGGCATGCTGTGGTACAGGGACCCGCGAGTGTCCACTGTGTTCCTAGGGAAGAACCTCTTGGCCCTGGCTGTGAAGCTGAGCTCTGCATGGGACATGCGCAGGCAGGAGGGCGGGGCTGGAGAAGGGGCGGGGCTCGGGGCTGGAGCCGGAAGCCAGAGTCCAGGGGCCGCTGCGGAGCAAGCGGAGAAGCGTGGAGAGGCATGCACATCAACGCTGCCTCAGTCCTCCCGGTACCACACCCTCTCCCGGTCTCATAGTCATAGCCATTCTCTCTCCCAAGTGAGCCTGGACCCCGTTGACACTTCCTTGGCACCTGCCTACATTTCCCATGAGCTCTAGACAGACAGAGGGATGCGTGTTCCGCCATCCACTTCCTGAGATGAATGACAACAGCAGCAACAACAACAACAGACTGCCAATTCCTGCAGTCTGTGTTCTGGCCAAAACAGGGGGGCTCCCTTTCTCTTCTTGTTAGCACACTTTGTTGTAATGAGTGTTGATACACCTTGTATGATTTCTATATAAAAGGATGAGTAGGGTACACCTGAGAGTGTATTAACTAAGTGCCTTCTTTTAAGAGCAACAATTAAAACTAAAGTTGTTGCCCCTCCCCCCTGATTCTTTTCATCATGAATTTTATCCTCTGCCATGTACTGTGATGCATGACCTCCATTAGTACCCGACTTCAATAAAATGTTTGATAAAAAAAAAAAAAAAAAGGGTGTCTAACATTGTTTGCTCACTGTTAGATATGGTCATGGGCACATTATGTTAACCACCATACCTAAAGAATACAGAGACTGTCCACATGTTATTTACATACTGCTTGAGAATTTCCTTCAAAACGCAGTTAGTCGAACTGGTATTTAAAAACAGATTCTGCTGTTTACTTTAAGGGAACTTCTACTGTGGGCTAAACACTTTCAGAGCGCACACCATAAGTATCCATAGTACACCATATTACTGTACACAAAAGGGCATGAGACAAATCTCTGGGTTGGATAAAATGATGAAGAAAACGATGGCCAATTCACTTAAACTTTCTCCTATATCACAATTACACAGCATACAAAGAGCAGCTCAAGCACACGTGCAATTATCACACGAGCTTGTCAGTCTGCAGGGCCAGGAACGCCGAACTCTAGGAGGTGGTGACAGTGTGTTCTGGAGAACAGTCAGGGATTTGATTCAGTCTCCATCAGCTGCCATTAATGCACTCGCCAATCATCACCACCCCCCCCTAACCCGAAAACCATTATTACTCTTATTAATTGAAATGGGACTCATTCATCAAAGGCTTGAGTGCTTATGTGAGAGTTCAGTCATGATTTCATGTGTGATTTAAGAGGGAGTATTTACGGGCCAGATTTAAAAGGCGGCAAACCGACCCGACGCCTTTCCAGAGAGCAGGGGGCTATTCATTGCAGCACTTTGCCGAGCACTTCCCCCAAGAGCAGCTGCTCACTTCAGAGAGATTTCAGAGAAATTAGATGTATAAACTGGCCATCTTTCCAGCTTTCATCTTTGCCCTTTTCTCCATTTCAAATACTCGGAGAGATGCACCACCCTGGCAGGCAACTTCCATGTCCAAGGAAAGGAAACAGGAGAAGAAAAAAAAACGTGATAGTAGCAGAACCCTTGCTTCTTCCGGAGCACCGTCATGCACAGCGTTCCTGCTTACCTAAGATAACCCAGCAGTACGCTAGGTCACGGTGTGTCAGACACCTGGACTGAACCATCTCTCATCCTCCCGGTTTCGTCTGCCTTTTGCTCCTCTCTCCCACCCACCCGTGCCAATTTTGGTCCGGAGCGTAATAATTCTCCTCGGCTGAAGCTGTCGGTTCCTGCTTGTTTTCTTGTGAGCTTTTATTTCTCTCGTTTGTTTAAATTTGCCCCCTGGCCGACAGGCAGCCTAACTCCTCATGCTTACACTGTCAGGGCTGGTTAGGCAGAGGAGCAAAAAAAAAAATGAGAGGGGGGTAAGATTAAAGGGTCCAGCACCTAAAGCCAAAGGCTGCTGAGTGCAATTTATTTCCAGTTTACTCCACACGCACACTTGCATACACGGTGTCGTGGCAGCAGAGACCAAGGATCAGCATAAAAGGCATTAAACAGATCCAGTGACCATTCTGAAATACTGGTGCACACACACACACACACACACACACACACACACACGGCTTGCTTGACTGCTGTGCATTTCTTTGCCTTTCCAAGCCTTAACAGCCTGCTTAAGCAGGGGAAAAAAACCCCACCCAGGAGCCCTGGCAGCCGTGCCTTTACAGAGGAACACTGACATCGTTCGTTATCATTAGGACAGACAGTGGACTAACAGCATCATTATGGCATCAATTACACTCTTCATTATAAAGGGTGATGCACAGGTAAACAGAGGTAAGCCTGTGTCAACACCCTGTCCATTGAAACATCAACTGCTCATGATGAGCAGGGGGAAAAAACAAAAAGATTGCTTGTGTTTTAAAAGACACTCTCTCACATGGAGAGAGACAAACACCTACCTGTCCCAAGATGGGTCCCAGTGGAGGTCCTGGGGCTGCCTGTCCCGATCGCACGATTGCTCTGATCACACCGCCCACATCCACCTTTTTGACCGCCTTGGCAGCCCTGGATATCTTCGACATCCTCAGTGAGTGCTGTCGGACCACACCTGCTTGTGGGCCTCCCTGTTCAGAAAGGGAATTATTGTCTTCTTTTAAGGCATTAAAAATTCATTGCTGCACAATCAATACATGTCTGGAGGCACAGGAGAGCGTATCACAGTCTCAGCTGCCCCCACTTAAGCGTGCGTGTTAATGCTATCTGAAGCTCTCTGTGTGTATATCACATTGAGGTAAATAGCAGTGAAACCTTTTGGGCTATAGAGATAATGGATAGAAAAGAAACGTGTGTGTGTGTGTGTGTGCACGCGCGCACGTGTGTTCTTGTGGGGCTGCTTCATACTGCTCCAGTGCACACTGATCTCTCATGCTTGGCTGAACAATCGCGCATTGCATAGCATAGCTCAGTGCCCTCCGTTCAGTGAGGGTCACAGGAAGGCGCAGTGATGTTGCAGCGTCAAGGTTCTACAGTATCGTACGTGAGGGTGCTGAGGTTGTGGAGGTGGAACGACACCTGGGGGTTCATTCAAGACTGAATTAAGTAACAGATTCGATTGATCGATTCAGTGTGATGTGATGGTCCTGCACAAGTCATAAAAAACCTTTACCTAATCAGAACAGAACAGGGACTTCATAATTAGGCCAACGGGAAGTTCCCCTCCCTTTAATCCATGGAATGGGCACATTAAAGCAATGCCAATGGGTCATTACGACCAATGGGAGACTTCACCCAATAGCTAACTTTCACTTCAAAGTGAAATGCTCTCATCGCTAGAGGGCTTTAAAAGGTTTCAATACAGCTTCTTTATCACAGTCTAGTTACTGGCCTGAACTTGGATCACAGGAGCATGCTGAGGAGATGACACAGGCAGAATGCTGTCCGTTTTAAAGTTTCAAGTGTGTCCACACAGGCAAGCACACACAAAATGAAGAGACATGAGCAAACTAAACCTCTCAAGAGCACCGAGGCGGCACAAGCACCTTGCGGCGCAGGGTTCACGGGCGAGACGAAGAACTGCAGCTAGGCAGAGTGTGTATACTGCATACCACTGGGACGTGGACGGTGTCTGAAATTTGTCTCCAACTAAAAATGCTCGACACGTTGGGGAATTTATTTCCATTTCTGTTTTACGCTGCTCTACTAACACATTTGCACTCTTTAAGAGGTATTGTGCAGTTTGAATCAATTTAAATGAGTCAGTCAGAGAGCGAGAGCTTGCTGTCTCTGCCTTTATGTATACGCAGAACCCAAGAGGCCAATCAGCATTGCTACAGGTTAAGAGGCGCAGTTTACCTGTTTACCACTTTACCCAATTCAGTGCCTTTGTAATCAGAGAGCGCCTATGAAAGTTGTGAAGTGGCAGGAAGTTTTGAACGACAAAAATAAATAAATAAATAAATCTCAAAAGGATGGCCCAAGCAGAATGCCATTATTTTCTCGCACTGTAGTGCTATAATTAAAGTATTATATCTTATAATCTAACACAGCACAGGAGGACAGCAATGATATTAAACAAATCTCATATAGTCTTCTATGTGATCAAGATTTTATTAGAATAATCTCTTAAAGTCTGGCATACTATAAAAGGTACAGGGCCACTGTTTGCAGCCGGATTTAGTCTTACAGAATATTCTAGACATGACGACAGCTTTTAGCCAGGCGCAAGCAACATTGCACCGTTCGACAAATGCTTTGACTGAAATTGCAGTAAATTTTTCTCAGTTGATCAAAACGTTTTAAATGGGCAAAAATATTAATGTTTAAATTAATCTATGGTATTAAGCACAGTCCTTGATATTTGATCGATAAGCTTGTAGTCCAAGGATGACAAACATTGAAAGCACTCTCCCTATGAAGTAATTTAAAAGGCTCAAAATCAGTCCCAGCGCACCTACACATTTGCATATATAGATTTACAGCAGGACATTTTGAAAGCCAGCCAGTTCATCAGGTTTCTCCTCCTATTGATATATTTATTTTTAGTTTGAGACAAATTGAAGCTGCACACACGGGTACACATCTTTGTTGAGACGCAAAAATAACCAATCTGCAAGAACCGCTGAGCAAGCAGTTTCATTTTATTACAAAACGGGCTGAAAATAAATGGTAAATGAACAATTATGAAAATAGACTATATCTGCATATCAAAAAGTGCATTGTGATAGGTTTACCATTATATTAATGGTGCAGGAGGCACAGAAGTACACCAAAGGTCATGTAGAAGCCACTGCAGTCATGGTCTGGCTTCTTTCGTGTACTCTTGGAAAGCAACAAGAAACAATCCTGGCAAAGTACTCCAAACCCAGTTTAGGAATAATAGCCAAGGTGACAATTATAGACATTAGGATATTTTAAATTTCTTACAGAATTCACTTACAGCAGAGTGGAAATGAATGGCTCGTGGAGAAAGGAAACAAACACACACGACAATGTAGTCTCCAAGTAACGGTACACCGACCCTTACATCTGATTTCGAGTGAAACAATGACTATCAGGTTAAAGTGCAGAATGGAAGTTTTAATCCAAGGGTATCCATTATTGGTTGTGCCACATCTTTCCATTTTATGAGGCTGTAAAGACTCCATTATGTGCTAGGCTGATTTCATTGCCAAACTCAATGGGGTGTTCTTGTTTCTTAATGTTCTGCAGAATTATTTTAAATCTAAATTGTGCCAACCTCATCTCAGGCATACTTTACTAGCTTTACTAACCCTTTTGACATCATGTTTTAAAAAAATATTTTTCAGTGACCTAAATAAACTGCCACTTCCCCTGAATAATCATTAGTTAAGCGCTATACATACCCCTGATGTTTGACTATAATTATTCTGGTGTTATTCTCTTGCATCTCCAATGGAGTAGGTGCAGAAAGGTTCCATAATAATAATAAAGTATGTGTGACCTGCTCTCGATAAGAGTGCCTGAAAAAAATTAAATATAAATATTTTCTGCATTGTAATCGGTATATAAATTTACTGAAAATGTTTAAAAGGCATCAAAATACAATTTAATTGATTTAATGACTTGTTATAGTAAGGCACCTAAATTTTTTTTTTACTTCCACAATGACATTTTAGATGGCAAATCAGACATATTTGTGAGAATTCTTAAAATTTTAACCTGCATATTAATTGCATATAAATATGCAATAATCCGAGTGCAGATATACTATATAGACTCGAAAATATTGTTGGGATTAGGGGAACTGCCCTTTCCTGGTTTAAATCTTATCTAGCCAATCAGCTTGTCAACAGAAATGGAGACTTTTCAGCATACAACAAGGTTAGCTATGGTGTCCCAAAAGGATGTGTTCTAGTGTCTCCGCTTTTTTCTTTATACATATCTATGTGACATTACACATAAACATTGTGCTAGGTTCCACTGCTACGCTGATGATACTCAGATATGTCTCAGCCAAACCAGAGGACACATATCATCTTGGTATTATTGGGAAGGGTGAAAAGGACGTCAGACACTGGATGTTGAGAAACTCTCACTTAATCCCAACACAGAAGTGCTTCTATTAGGCCCACAGGCAGCTAGGACCTTGCACTCTAATTATTTAATGAACCTCAATGGTATCCAAATCACATTTTCTTCAACAGTTAAAGATCTTGGAGTGATTGTGGATCCCAGTCTCTCATCCGTAGCTCATGTAAATATTTCTAGGACAGCCTCTCTCCACCTCAGGAACAAAAGGTAGTCCATGCATTTATCACTTCAATATTGGACTACTGTAATGCCTTACTATCTGGCTGTACCCCTAAGTGTCTAAACATGCTCCGGCTTGTTCAAAATGCAGCAGCCACAGTTCTCATTAGAACTATAAAAGTTTGATCACATTACTCCTATCATAGCTACATTACATTGGCTCCCAGGAAAATTTTGCATTGATTATAAAAAACTTCTAAGGACCTTGCCACACAGTACCTTAGTGAACTCCTAGTGCATTACAACCCACTGCGTCCAATTAGATCAAAAGGTGCAGGCTCTTTTTACTAGTACCAAAAATAAGAAAATCTATTGCAGGGGGCAGAGCCTTTCCCTATAAAGCTCCCAAACTATCCTGTAAATATTTGACACTCAGAAACAGTCTCAATATTTAAGGCTAGGCCAAAAATCTATCTGTACAGTCAGGCATTTTAAATACTTCTTATCTTAGGTAAAGGTGCAGATCTGGGGGTCCATGGGCATTGAGAGTTATGGTAAACTGGGATGTTATAATGCTGTTACTTCACCTCTCTTTTGTCACTCACGTTTGTTGACTGAGAGCGGCAGATTGCCGACGTTCCAGGGTGCCCTCATGCCTGTGTTTCCTTCTGGCTCCTTCCTTTTAGCTGTGCTGCCATAGCTAGATCTGCCGGAGTCCATCTTTGCACATTATAGTTCCCTAATTTACACACCCTCATACCTGGACATGCCTAATAATCTACTCTCTCTTTCTGCCAAGGTGCACCTACTCCTGATGTCATGTTACTGAGCCTTGACCTTTCTCAGGTGCCATGGCTCCTTCACTACTTATACTATTCTTTATGGTTTATATTGTTACCATTGTAGTGCCTGTTGTCAGCCAGAGGAGGATGGTCCCCCGTTTGAGTCTTGGTTCCTCTCAGGGTTTCTTCCCCGTGCTCTAGGGAGATTGCCCTTACCACTGCGGCACTTGGCTTGCTCACTGGGGGCTTGGGCTCGGACATGCGTAAAGCTGCTTTGTGACAACAGCTGTTGTAAAAAGTGATATATAAATAAATATGACTTTGATATTTATCATGGGACTTTATGCTGTGCTATATCATTAAACCAGAAACTATCCCTTTCTAATCTCAGAAACAGCCACTTGTCTCAATATTTGTCTCTGGGTGAAATGACTCACATAATACAAGCTTAAATTTTGAAGGTTCACCCACTGTACTGCAATATGTTCAGGCCTAGCAGCTGCTAGCTGAGATATTCTTCAAGATTTAAGCCATTAATTGGAAAAATAACCATGCAAGTTTCAGAGAAGAAGCATATCCTAGAAAATTTAATACAGAAGCGCCATGTCCCTAAGGAAATAAAATGCTAAATGCTAAAAAACATGCAAGTCTGGAAGCTTGAAACTCAGAATCCCTATGACTCTATAGAAGGAGTCATGGTTATGAAGCAAGTGAAGGAAACATCAAAAATTGCTCTGGTGCACAAATGTGTTTTTTTTTATTTGTAGCCTGGCCGCTCAGAGCTTCAGAGCTGATATGGAATGAGCCAGCCTTTTAACAGTGCAATACATCCCTTATAAGAGTGCCATTGCTATTGTTTTAATCACACTTCCTACCCTTTTTAAGGCTGACTACAGGAAAGGCTAGACTGCACCCCTTTTACCTCTGCCTGCTCTCTCACGGCAGGAGATGACCGTGCAGCTCTATTGCCACTAAACGGCACGGTGATTGACAATATGCAATATAGTTCTGCCACCATCCTAGACCAAAAGAAAAACAGAACACACCGTGATGCTTCAGAAGAACCATTTTTCCTGCTTTGCTCTCACTCCCCACTGTGCCATCCAAAGATTAGCATTCAAAAGTTACACAGTCTATAGGAACATCAGGATTCAGGGAGCATTCATATGTATTCTGTCCATCTGCTGCAAACACGCTGAAGATAGATATTGATGGCGACAGGACTGAGGAAAAGTCAGTCTGGAGGCCAAAAGAAAAAAGAAAAAAAAAAAACCCATTTATATAAGGTAATGCTTGCGCTAAATCACCAGCACAATCAATTTTATGCTGCCAATCTACTCTGAGCACAGCCAATTAAACTAACACTGTAGCATCAAGAAGAGTTAATTTGAAGTCCAATCTGGAACAAGTAGTGCATTCATCCATTTAAAATCAGTGGAGATACTGTAATAGGAGAGTTGCAGGCATCTAAATAAAAGCTCTTAACTGATAAAAGGAGTTAAATTGTTCAACCTGATCAGTTAGAGTCAATGAAAATGAATTTGTAACAGCAGAAGTTATGAATGTATTCATAACTTCTCATCCTGTTTATCTGTACTGTTACTACAAACACAACCAACTCACTGCGTACTCAATTAACATATTAACATAGCTCTAGAAAAACCACTGGCATTACACACCCAAGCATGAATCCAGGACCAGACTTAGTGTTGTGTTTGGACCTCTTTAATCAAAACAGAGTGAAAGAGACCTTAACTAATCAATTCTGAGACAAGTCAATACCAAGACCAAGAGAGTGGCAAGGCAGAGACAAGACCAGAACAAGACCCTATTCAAGACCACAAATGAATTTAGATGCCAGCTATAAACTGACCACTGCTTACAGCACAAAGCCATTCTATGAGATTATTTTCCTTTCACAACTAAGAAAAAATATCAAACTCCAAGCAACAATGGAAAAAAAAAAAGAAAAAGAAAAGAATTAATTCCATCAAATCATAATCTTGGCATTAACTAGACATGAATTCTACTTCTAATACTTTATTTTACCTTTAACTTTAGTACTACTACAACTACTTTGTGGTCTTGATGGATCAAAGAAACTTTGATTCCCCGATGTTTGAGACCAAGTCAAAACACCAGGGAGCATCACAAAACAAAGCCAATGTATATGTGGTCGTGCCAGTTGTCTAGATTACTGCAACACTAGCAAGTGACACTAGTAGCCCTTGATACTCTCTGGCTGAGATCAAATATTACACCAAAAAAACCGAATGATAGGATGTCAGTCAGTTAGTCAGTCAATGCCCATATTCACCTAGCATTCTCAAGACAAGTTTTTATTAAAGATAAAAAAAGAACACACTCCAGACATCACAGCATGATCAAGCTACCTGTGGTCTTGACTATACCTGAAATAGCCATGGTGCCTCAGAAATCTAACAGTTTTGGCAGTACAACTGGATAAGACAAGATTTAACCTCACTAAGCTCCTGGATGTGATGGTGGAAAAGCTCAAACGAATTTCACACTCTGACTGAACAGAATGGCAGACCTAGCTAATGGGATCCTTTTGAATACATGGATCAGATTAACTCTACCTGCGGGGAGCATTGTGAAGCCTGATTCAATCAGGTATGCCTAGCCTAAATCCTGACACAAAAACAAAGCAACTTCAAGCATGTGGAAAACTGCAAGCATTAATCTGGGGAAAAAAACACCACCACCACACTGACCTATCTTTAGAAAAAAAAACTGCAAGATCACAGATAAGATGGCTGTGTCAACAAACAATTGTCTTAGCTCCATGAATTCTAAATTGTCCAAATGCCTTCCCTTCTTAAGGTTGGCAAGCTCAACCTTGTCAAAAAGATTTTTGGGGTCAAGGAAAGAGGCTGGGTTAGACATTGGCATGCCAACTTGCCTCAGTGTGTACACGCTTCATGCACCTTTGTTTACTTTTCAAGACTGAAGTGATGCCATTGAGCTGTCCACAACAAAACGGCATATAAATACACCTCCATATCTTCAGTCCAACTTGCCACAGATTTCAAGCATGACAATGAACTTTATCTCTGGGTGTATACATTTTGTGTTTGCTAGTGGCGAAGTGCTGAAGAGGTGTGGCCTGGTTTAAAAGTGAGCGTGGAGGGGGCTGGGGTTGGCATGTCATGTGTGTGTATATATATATATATATATATATATATATATATATATATATATATATATAAAAAAAAATAATAATAATAATTTAAAAAAAAAAAAAAAAAAATTATATATATATATAAAATTTGGATGTCTACCTAACTGGCATACGACAATGTCTATGGGGAAACACATAGACGATGACACCATGGGCCGGGTGGGGGAGCGGAGGGGTGTTAGTCTTACCTTTGTAAGACTCTTTTACACTTTTCCTCAATGACTATTTAATTAAGACATTGAGCCCTTGCAATGACCAACCATGTGACATTTTTGTAAAAGTCAGTTAAACCTAGCATGACACAGCTTGATGCTGTCACAATAAAGCATTTTTTTCCCCATTCATTAGGCATTTAAATTAAATGTATTTAAATGCATGCTCACATGGAAAAACCTTATCTTTGGTGCCACAAATTGATTTCTGTACTAGAATTATACATTCTATAAAATGAACAACAATAATGTAAAGCAATATTATAAGTATTAGTTTCAAATTCCTATACATGAATGAAGGATAAGTCTAATAAAGAATATTGTAGACTTTTAATGAGGTTGCACAAAAAAAAAAAAAAAGCTGATTACACAAAAAGGTGGTGTGGATCACTGAAAAGACTAAAGACTACATATTACTATACATCTCCATCAGTTCTACAGCTTGGTTTTTGAGTAAATAATGAGTAATACAGTTTTCTACATTATAGAAGAGACTCGAATTATAGCAAGAGCCCTGCTGTAGGTGTGTAGACCACAGCCCCTAGTGGTCTGATTATTATGGAAAACACTTACCACAGAGCAGCTGGATAGCTCAATGGGTTACACTGTTGCCTTTGACAGAGGAGTTTGGGGATTGAATTAGGGTGTCTCCAGCTTGGTCCCTTATGCAAAGTCCTTGATGCTACCTGCCGACCTCACTAACAATGAGAGTTTGAAAGAAGAGTCATACTGGTTTTGGTAGCTCAGTGGTGAAGGTATTGTAATTGGAAGGTTGCTGGTTCAAGCCCCACCACTGCCAAGTTGCCACTGTTGGGGCCCTGAGCAAGGCCCTTAACCCTCAATTGCTCAAGTTGTACTCTCATAGTTGTAAGTCGCTTTGGACAAAAGTGTCAGCTAAATGCTGTGAGTGTCTGTGTCAGATGCTGTGGAACCAGGGCAATCTGCTGAAATGTGGGCTACTGGATCCACTCATGGATGAGAGCGGAGACTACTGTAATATATACACATTTCATACCGAATACAGATGCATTTTTTGACATATTTTAGCATTCTACTGGGACTTAAACAATGATAAGTGCTACAAAATATCTGCTTAAGATAGACCGTATGTTTTTTGCACTTCTAGGTATCAGCATTCATCCCTGTATTCTATAGTATTCTAGTTCATTGGTATGTTTAATTGTAATCTGCTATACTGTACTTGGATATATTCTATGAGTAAATGACAGAGCACTTTTGTAAGTCGCTCTGGATAAGAGCGTCTGCTAAATGCCGTAAATGTAAATATTTTTCAGTACTTTCACCAGCGCTGGTGACCCTTTTCTGCTTAATTCACTCCCTGCTGCTTCTACAGGATTCCAAAGAGCTGGTGGCACATTCCCAGCCAGAACGTATCAACTATGATTTAGTGCAATACATCCAATTTATCGTCATCAATGGTAGCCAAACATTATGTAAAAATAGCGTAATGTGATGTTTAAAAAAATTGTCACTCTCCTTCGCATCCAGACCATCGGAAATCGGAAAACATTGCGTGTAACTCATTCTCCGTCTTTCTAAGCCAAATCAGAAGTCGCATAACACGTGGTTTCCCGTTTTCCACGTTCTTATTTGGAAACAAAAAATCGGATAACGTGACCTTATGCATTTCCCATCTTATTTTGAAACGAAAATCAAAAGACCAAAACGTACACGGACCGATAACGATGCTGGTTCAAGATAGTGATGTGTGTCAGCACAACCCCATTAGTCTACTGAACAGCTGTTTTACTCCTCATACAGAACAGTCTGGAAACCTCGGTTGTTCAGTTATCCCCTTTCTTTCTTTCTCTCTCTCTCTCTCTCTCTCTCTCTCTCTCTCTCTCTCTCTCTCTCTCACACTCACACACAAATACATTTGTACTGCCATTGAACATGTAGTAATCCACGTGTGGCACAAACAGAGCCATCGTATTAGCTAACCTATAACAGTCCTCTATCAGCAGGCGTGTGTGTGTGTGTGTGTGTGTATCTCACCTGCACGGCTGGCTAGATAACTACTGACACAGTAATACATGCTATGCATTTTATTCTGTAAAGATGCAATAAGTTTATCGTTACCTGGCAGGACGAAATCCGTTTTAATACAAACGCTAAAAGACCTTCACGTTAGCTTTCTAGTCTACCCATGTGCGCTGCCATATTGCTAAATTACTCTTACCCTGCATTTGTTGGTTGTCCTTAAACCAAATGCCCCGAGCGGACAGGAGGAGAAACTGCATGAGTTTTTAAAAAACGAGCAATCTTACGAAATACTTACGAAGAACCGCGCGGTTTCTTTGCTCATACAGACCAATTCTCAAAAATGTTTAATTTATGTAACTCATTTAAGTGATTTTTAAATCTCTTGCACAACAGTGGTGGGATATATGTAGCATAAAGTTGAATGTAATTGAACATGTCTGGGTTAAAGTACACGTCTAGATGCAAGTTGTGCATATCTGATATTGCATTTACAGGTTGCATTTACTGCATGAGAACAGTAGGTGGCGCTATGATTCTCTGGTCGCAAACCGATTTCGTCATTTTCGCTGCGCCAGGATTGTCTGCATGGAGTGGAGTTAGCGAACTAGCTAGATCGGTGGGCTGCGTTATTTTGTGAATTCAAACACTTATATTTGGGTTACGAAAGCACTGGCATGGCAGAAGCGATTCAAAGGAAATTGCAGTCTGAGTTGGAAAAATACCAACAGATGCAAAAAGGTAACCTAAACGTTAAAAAGGTGAACGTAAATGCACTATCCCCGCTGTGGCACTCCTAGACGTACCCGAGGTATCCTAGCAGGGAGTGATTTTATGTGGACACTGTATTAAATGTTTGTTATGGATTGAAATATAATTGATATCTCGTCTATCAACGTGCGCATTCTAGCGGTATGGTGTGTGATTAGCTAGTTATAGCTTGAATAACTAGCTTATAACTGCACGGTTCATTGAGCTTTTAGCTAGTCAAGTATTGGAACACCCAAGTGTTACCTTTATTGTCTAACCTACCTACTAGACAACACAACAGTCACACTAGGCATTGCTGTTTAACTTTGTCATTTACAGCTATTTCAAAACTTGATATGTATTCTTTGCCTTTGGAGCTCAAAACGTAGTTTTAAAGATACAGAGATCACTGAACCATTTGTAGATGATCTGTGAACGCCTCACATTGCAGATGTCAATAAAAGCATGTCGGCTCGACAGAAACTCGAGGCTCAGCTGACGGAGAATAATATAGTTAAAGAGGTAAGAAAAATAACGTGGAATCAACTTGAATATATGCAATTGGGTGTTCCGTGTATGGACTACTCAGTTATTGGAATAAATTGTGGGTCTAGAGCTGTAGTGGCTATAATATGGTATATCCCATATATTTAATTTGTTCCTCAGGAGCTAGACTTGTTGGACAGTCAAAATACAGTTTACAAGTTAATCGGACCAGTACTCGTGAAGCAAGAGCTAGATGAAGCCAAGGCAACAGTGACTAAGAGGCTGGAGTATATAAATGGTGAAATGTAAGTATTACAAAAGTTTTTTGTGTAAGCTACTGCTAAAAGTTTTAAGTCAATCAGCATTAAAATTAGTCCTCTCAATAACATGAGCAAATAGAGCTACAAACTCAGTTATGGTCCTTTTGGTTTTCTAAACAAGTATAGATTATGTGGGTTGAAAGCTGTTTTTGTTTGCAAAGAACCATTAGGAGAGAAATGTAGTCCATAAACAGATTTAATCTGTGTCTGGGGAAACCCTTCTTGGCTTTCAGCCAGCGTCATGAGACGTTACTAAAGGATCTGGAGAGAAAGTCTGAACAACATCGTGAAATTCTCGCCAGCCTGCAGCAGGAGTATCAGCGTGCCCAGGGTATTCCTGCTGGGAAAGTCTGACTGATTAATTATATTTACACATTATTTGGTCCAGTTTGCTGCGTCACTCCTCCCACCCTCACAGACAGATGCTTTTCATCATTCACCAAAAAAAAATGTTTGCATTCTTTGTCAGTAGCCTGTTGTGAATAAAGTTTGTTTCCTGGTGCTGTCTTCAATTGCTTAATCACTCTTTATGTGTAGCATGTTATATCCTTAATTTTGATAAATCACTTGATTGACAGGCAAGATATCTTAGCACACCTTTCTGGGTGATCAAAAATAACCGGTTATGCTTTAAATAAATGATTTGCTAATTATTTAGATGAAATATGGGTTATGATCATAATCAAATAAACAGAAATCTATGCATTGTTATCTGAAGACAAGTCTAGATGTTTTGACAAAGGTTTAAGAAATTAGTTTTTATTTACTTACTAGTATCCTTAGGTGTGCATCAGGGACATCTGCTCTCCTCTCTTATCTTCTCCAGCCCTCTCTCCTCTGATATTCTAATCTCCATTCTCCTCTCCAGGTCTCTCCTCTTCTCTGCTCTACATATCTTTCATCCTCTATTCTGGTACCATCTTCTCTCCTTTATTATTCCCATCCATCCTCACTACTTGGTCTTAACCATCCATATTTCCTTTTTTTACTCCCTCAGTTCTATGTCTGCTGTTTTCCCTGACCTGTATTCTCACACTCTCCCTTTACTCTGAATGAACCATAGTTTATCATCACTAAATGAGTGACAGCAAAGCATCTTGATACATATATGAAAGCTAACAGGAGTCTGCGTGTTAGGATGAGACTTATAATGGCATATGTGAGCTGCACTATCAAACTTTGCTCCTATTCTCACCGCTAAGTCACCTACTCTGCCTGATCTGTCCGCATCCTCATACACTCCTCTCTCTTTTATCTGAATAATCCAGAGTGAACATGAAAGAAATATTATAAACAATTGATATTTCTTGCCATGATGTTCATGAATAGATTAATGACCATTTCTTACTGTCAACACATTATTCAATATGTTAGGATTGATAATTATGTCAGTAAACGCTGACTCAATTTTTTTGACTAGTATTTATTTTCTTACAAATTAATTTTCTTTTTTTTCCCTGAGGTTTCCCCAATAAATGCTGAAGGTCATTGCCACCCTTCCTCTTGCTCACGACTTACTGTGAATGAAAGCTGAAAAAAGCTGACTAATAAAAAAACAGCTTTCACTTCACAATCAAACACTAATGCCCTTTATCATGAACATGTTCACGTGCATCACTACAATGACTGACACTTTACTGAGACTTAATGTGGGATATCTAACAAATATCAAGAAATATAAAAACATCAACGTTAGTGGAATATCCCCGTGACCTTTTTTGGACTCTGCAAGATTGTGTGTCTAATTGACTTTCCATGTAACTATGATAGCTAACGCAAATTGTCTCATTTTAACCAAAAATGTTTGTTTCCACTTCATACAATTACTGACACTTTTAGTAAAATATTATTTATTTATACAACTGTAATTTCAGCGCAAATGTATGTATTGACGTTACCGTTATCGTTTCCTGCAAATAAGAGACGCAAATCAGAGTCAGCAGTGGTGTATGTTGCAATAATATGTCTCATCTACAACAGATGGGAACACTGACGGATCCTAACATTGCGGAAAACTGGGGGCGATTGAAACGGTGCGAGCCACGATTAACAACCCAGACTCCCACCCACACCATCCAGGAACCAGCTCAATTTAAATGTGAAAGATGGCGTTTCCCTCTAACTTTAGGAAAAATAAAAAACACCAATTGCGGTTTCCAAAGCGGTTAACTGCTTAAAGCGTAACAATAAAAGATGATTAATACAGAACGTTGGTTGTCAGATTGAGAGAATTTGCATCTTTTTGCGCTAAACAGATTCAATCCGTCTAACCGAGGACCTATCTGACTACATATGTAAATGCACGTGACGGAAATCTTATCAGGATACAGTTCATAGCCTGTACAAGACAGATGAAATACCAAGTGTAAATTGATTTAAAGAAGAGCTGTTGAAGCCTAAAGACAAAACGCGGAGAGTAAAAATATTAGTATTTTATAGGCCTATAAATAATGCAGCTGAGCTACGCGATAGACTAAAACTCCTTTGAATAAACCTCTGAGCTAACATTTGTGCTCTGCTCGTCTTAAGAGTAGTGAGTGAACTAGGCACACATTAAATCAAGGATGTGGGGCCGTTTGGTCTAATTACAGAGGCAGGCAAGTGGTGCATGGGGCCAGCTGTTCACCAAGTAATGTCATTCAGGCCGCGCAGGTATTGCGCGCAGTCAATAGGGTTTGTCCCCGTCCTAAAGGCTCTGCCACCGCCCCTACGCAACAGGCCATTAGATGGAGAATGAGGAACTGTTGAGGCACATACGCCCGTATTGTTGACGCGCACCTCTAATTAATATCCCGTAGAAGGGGACTTGTCCTCCTCCATTTCCCTCCCGCGGGGACTTAAACAGACATGAATAAAAGCCATTTTAAAGGACTGCGTTTTCAAAGGGTGATCACCCCCAAAAAACCCAGCATCCTCAGTTGTAGCGAAAAGCCTGTATAAGGATGAACGATTCAAGAAACCAAAGAAGCAACAGGAATATAATTAAAATGAATCAAGTTTTAAGTCTCAAAGGTTGTTGTTTTAGGTACTATGTGTGTGGGTCAGCTGTGTAAAGAACCATAGTATAAATGCTGCAGAGATACACCAAGTGTTCGGGAATACACAATCAAATGGCCGTACCAAAAACGACGACGTTTTGCAAAACACCCACGAATTACAACTTGAACTTGCTTGCTTTGATTATAGCTACCCAGGTTTATTGATATCCAGGTTAATGGGCTTTGAAAATCACTAGACGAAGTTTTCTATGACCAGCTTTAGTTTCAACAACCAAGGATTTATAGCGGAAACGATTAACACTTTGGGCACCACAAATGGCCAACATAGGGTGGTGGAGGGAGATAAATTAATTGCCATACAGTTCCCATACATAACCACTACTTCAATAGACACTTTTCAGTAGCTCTGCTGTATCCATGTATACTTTCCTGAACATCAATCTATTTTAGGTACGAAACACCGTTTTAACAAGGTAGACTTGCAATCCACACGTGGTGAGAATTGCACCAGAGTCGGGCAGTGTTAGCTCAGTGGTTAAGGTACTTGACTTGTAATCAGAAGGTTGCTGGTTTAAGACCAACCACCACCAAGTTGTCGCTGTTAGGGCCCCTCAGTAAGGCCTCAATTGCTCAACTTGTATTCAATCAGAATTGTAAATCGCTTTGGATAAAAGCGTCAGTTAAATGCCGTAAATGTGAAAAGCAAACCAACCAAGTGGTTACAATTGATGATCGATCAATAATCATGCCCAAGAAGGTGGTCAAAGAAAGGCAAAAACGTTTACGCTTTCAGGTCCCAAAATGAGAACATGTCCGGATCTATGAAGGATCTAACATGCTACACATAAAGAATGATTAAGCAATTGAAGACAGCACCCGGAAACAAGCTTTATTCAGAACAGGCTACTGACAAAAAAATATTTAAAAAATATCCATCAGAACCAATCCCTACTTCATATCCCACAGAAAGTACTGCGACAAGATAAACATGTTAATTGGGAAGCCTCGCAGATTTAAGCGGGCTTTACTATGTCATAGTGGAAAGCCACATAATGGTAAACCGCTAATTTCACATTTAACTAACTTTATTTCTAACCCTGTAAAGAATAAGCGAACGTATCCAATCTGAACTGTTAGCCCACCATGCAAAATTAAAAATATATTCCAAGCCATCACAAGGAGCTAAATTGAGATGACAGCAAAATAGACCTGTGTTTGGTCTTTCCCGTGAAGGCACGAGAGGGCCACGGGTGCATGGACGCGTGTCTTTCACGCACCTCTTTACGGGACAAACGCGAAAAGCCTCCGTAATGGATTTACACCTGCGTGACACCATCTCAGCACGCGCTATTCCGAGCCAGTCCACGGCACACTGTTAGGTCCGCCAAATTTGTTTTATTGGTTTTTAAAAATTGCTTTATTTATACATTTATACCTTGCTTCCCAATAAAATAATAAGTGGTAATATAATTAAATCTTCAAACACACAGTAAGAAGATAAACGCAAACAATCCTAAAGTACTATGAGATTTGTCCTTTGGGAGTTAATCCAGTTAAAACAAAAGTAATATGATAAAATGAAAAGTGTTTAAAAATAACTTACTTTAAAATTATTAAAATAGTTTGGTAGGCACCGTGTTGAACTGCTCAGTAAATATAGGCTATTCTATTGTTCGTTCGGATTGGCCGGCGGCTAAGAGGACACATCCGGTGTGGAAACTTAAGTCTTTTGCAAATCTAATCCATTTACGACCAAACTAGTAATTGCATTTAGGAGAATTATCCCTCAGTAATGGTTAGTTTAATCATCAGACACTTGTTTGCCAGGAGTCTTCCTTCTGTTCCTTCCTTCTAATCTGATTTCTATTGAAACTCTTTTTATTGGAAAGATAATCCTAAAGTGACAATACCAGGCAAGGCAACACATAAAAGCTGGTTTTGTTTAGGCTTCGCCTTAGTTAGACTAAGCCATTTTCTTTGATCCAAAGACCGTTACCATAGAAATGAAATTTCCACATGGGTTTTGAGCTCTCTTAAGCCTACTAGGGTGCTCCACTAACACCAGGCGAGTCTATACAGTGCATGAGGTGTAGTCCTCCTAGGATAGATAATGTTAATACCAAAGAGGGAAAATGGGTATATGCATGGCATAATATATCAGAACTGCAAAATGTAATCAATTTTAAAGTTATTATTAGCCGAAACACATGCAAAAATGTATTCTATGTTAATGAATCTGTATATTCATTAATCTGGATGCTGCAATAGGTTAAACCCTATTTAGTCTGTGTGCTTAAAGTGGTACACCATGCCCAATCTCAAGTGAAAACATAACTTTCTCTATAAAAATCACTGGAATGGAATGTTTTAGAATAGTCATGGAATGTGGACTATACATGAATACTTGAATGTGTAATTGCTGTGGGAAGTGGCTGCAGTTCAGATGAGAACAGAAAGCCTAATCAGTTAATTGCATATGCGTGTTTTCTGTGGTCCAGGCATTTACAGCCTTTTGAGCATATTACTGAGATAACAATGAGTTAGAATGGAGCATTAGATCATTGAAAGCCTGCAAATGTTTGGCCCATTTGCAGGTAAATACCTCTAAACATTTATACAAAACCTGAACACAGAAAAATACCTCAGGAAATGGATAGCAGTGTGAACCAGTAAGAGAAAATCACATCGAGAATATATCCTTAGAGAGGTTTATTCCATCAATATGAAAAAAAAACCAAACCCAAAACCCACACACGCATGGATTACATGGTCCACATTTGACTGGAAAAAAAAAATTAACTTGCAATGACAAAGTTAAAAAAAAAACCCAAAACAACAACAAAAAAAATCCTACCAAGAAATTACCACAGTACACATATAGTGCACAGGTGTCCCTAACATCATATGTGGAAAAACAAACCAATATTAAAAGAAGCATTTTTTTGTGGATATGTCTCATTAGGAAAAAACCCCCACAAACAGCAGACCTGTACATTTAAATATGGAGTTCATGCTTCCTGAGTCATTTACAAGATTTTTAGTGTTCAAAAGGTGGGACCAGACCAAATTCTTAGATTCTCCTAAATCACTTGACACAATTGGGTTATTCTTTTTACAAAAATATATACATCTCAGTAAAAATGTATTAGCATGCATTTGAGATCATGACACATTTGTGATAGATACAAAGTCCATATATTTACAGATGCTGCACAATTACAAAATTGGCAGTCTTTCACCCTTTTTTCTTTTTTTTTTTTGCCCCAGTTTGGCATGCAGTGCAGTCATTGCTCCCTGAGGGCCAATTGACTCACTGGCATCATGGACTGCTGATAATCCAATCTATTAAAATATTGTGTACAGATCTGAACTCCTTCATGGTTAGATTTTTGGCTGGCATAATCATCAGTGACTCTACTGTGGCCAAGGCCTCCATACACAATCACTGCACATCAAAGGATCTTTAGAATTGGAACCTATCTTCTTTGCAGGCTCATACATGGCAATGCTTGGAGAAAGCTCAAGCTGACCCAGGGTTGTGCAGGGACTGGCTGGCCCCCCATGACTGAATGATGGCTGCCCTGAAATGGACATGCAGTCATGCTTGAGGTGCAGTTGGTTTCCACTTTGAAGCTGGGTTGTAGGCACTACATGACTCTGAATGGAATTATCCTGTATGTTCTGTTTCAAGGTGCCACACATGGTCTCCAACCCTTCATCTAACTCTTGGTTTTTGCTTGAAATGAAATGGCTGACCCTGAGTAGACAGGCTCTCATACCATCATGGTAGTTTTTCTGACGCTTGCAAGGAGACACCGTATCATCCTCATACTCTGTGTGTGGTTTTTTCCCTCTTCTCATTGAATATGGGTGATGTCCTGAGTGTTGCTCAGCCTTGAGGAAATTAACAACACTTTCCAAGATTTCAGCTTTTTCCACTTTGGGATTTTTTAGTTTCTTAACAGAAAAGCAGAGGCAGATTCACATTAATGTTAAGATACAAACAAATGCATTTTCTTATCACAGTTGGAAAGTATTCATTTATAGGAACATAGCAATAAGCTCAGAACATACCTCATTGCATGTGTGCTCCAGTAACAGAAGCCTCAAAGTTTCCAAACTTTGGTTGATACGGTCTCGCCTCCGTTTCTCCATGAGAGGTTTGGGAACCTTGAGAATTGAGAAAAAACCTCAAATCACTATAAGTATGGCCAACATGGGTACCTTGAGTGTAGGCTACAGTTAGTAACTAAATGCTAAATAACAAAGAACCCATGATAAACGGTGAGTGGTGTCAGGAACGGCGTTGGATGTGGACAGACTGCATATAGCAGGCGTCCATGAACATTCAAAAAAGTGTTTGTTTTTTTTTGCAAATCTAGTTTTTGCAGCTTCTTACCCGTCTCATCATATCCTTTTGATCAGGTATATCCGTAGACATCTTACTCATGTCGGCACACAATTAGCAGGCCAGCAGCCTTACTTCACCATCAAATCTCTAAGAACACCTTGAAATTGTAGGTTTTATTATACTATGGGACCACACCCAGGGTCCGCCCATGGGCCTTCTAGGCCTGTAGAAATCGCGTCCCTGAAGTAAATCTATTACGCAAGGCCACACCCTTTCATTATTATTCATCCACATGCTGACACGTTGAACCTTGATCACTCTGGAAGTGTGGCAATACATTTCTTCAGTTTAGTTAGCCGTTTTATTTATGTATGTCTAAAAAAAAAAAAAACAACCTGAAGAGCAATTCCCAAATTCTCTTTTATCTAATATGGTTTAAAAAGTATTTCGATAGTTCTTAGGGGAACAAAATGTTTTGATTATTCAAACATTTTCATATAGCAAATATTGTAGATTTGTTTATTAAGAACATATAATCAAATGACTAATAAAATAATTTAAGGTGTGACATAAAAGTAAATATAAAAGAAACTTTATGAACAAATATTATATAACAATATAACAAGCTTATAACATGCACAAGCTTCCATCACTGTCATTGGAAAGTATTTCACCTCTTGGACATTATCTGACGTGAATATATCACATCAGTTCACAGAACTAAGCGCTTTTTTGCAACAAAGGAGAGAGGAGCGTTTTCTTTGTATTTATCCTTGGCTTATTCGCTGGAGCGTGATTAGAAAACCGATGAATAGTCTTTGAACTCGTGTTCGCCTGCTCTTTGATAAACGGACCGGGGTGTTCGTTGTCTGGGTTCTGCTTGTGTCAAGTGGCCATCTTACAGCCTACTATATAAAATAAACGAAAAGAAAAAAAAAACAATTCAGGAGGACATACTAAGGCTATTATTATTATTATTATTATTATTATTATTATTATTATTATTATTATTATTATTATTATTATTATTGAGGCAGACCAATAAACGCAGACGCTGAGCTTGTTTTAATGAAACATGCGTAGACGTGTTAATAGGCCATCATTTAACGGCGCCAATCACCGATTTCTCACATCAATAGAGGTTAAATACACATACCACACTTCACACTTCGGCCTTTGACTTGACTCACTTTCTGCATTAAAGAAACAATGTTCTGTTGTTTATCAGTTTGTGAACAACACACACGATAAATTTAGGGTTTGCAAAGGAGGTAGGCGTATTGTTTATTTCTGATGCAGGCCTTGTGTGGTTTCTGATATAGGCTACACGTAATTAATTGTTAATCTTTGAACTTTTGACCTAGTCTCGCTTTTGGCGCAATTTTCGCTGCACAACTGGTCGCATAACGTTCACCAAGAGTACGTATTCCCACCACACCAATGTAGGTGCTTTAGCACGTAATAAATATGTAGCCTACATGGTGTTGGCAACACTTCTCAGCGTAGCCGTGCCCATGACAAAAAAAAAAATGCGATTTTTAAGGAATTGTTTAATGAGAAATATTTTATAAAAATAAGTATTTTCTCTAAAGTAGATTGCTAGCATACTATGTTTTTTAAACCCGGAAATTAATGGCACTCCAACGTGTCACCACGGCTTTCTTAAAACAATTTATTCACATAGAAGCACACTTAACAGACTGGTGCCAAATGCTTGGACATTACACCTCTTGTATATCCCTTCTCCAGTGTAAACAGTTAGTAGAGCTCTTGCCGAGACTAGACTGATCCTTTCCTTGGGGTCACGCACGAAATTCTCACGTCCTTGCGTGACGCGTCCAAAAAATTCCAATTACTCGCCTCAAATTAGCCTACTGTAGGAGCGGTTGAAGATTTTACGGTTAAGATTTCACGGATAACAATAAAATGGCTTTGAATTTGAAGAGACGGGTTTGTTAGCTATTTTAGCATGCTAGGTAGACTATGTAAAAATTCTGAATCGAATGTTCAGAATAACCTAATGGCACTGACAGCAGACTTTCCCAGATGTTATAAACAATTCCCGTAAACCTTTTATAGACTCTCGTAAATAACAAATCAAACAAACTAATCAAATATGCAAAACAGAGGCCTCGACTTGTTTTCCCAAACACCGATTAGGCCCAAACCCATAATAAAATATTTCATTAATTTTCCATTAAATATACCATTAGTTTCACTCGAAACTAAATGTAACCGTTACTTAATAACTTCCAACAACAGATCTGTTTATTATAATGTGATTTATCTTAAATCTCTTTTTAGTAGGACCCGTGCTCAGAGGGTGGAGGGTGTAAAGTTTTGGTCATGCTGTTAACGTCACCATCTTTTCTCCACCAATCGGGAGCGACATCATTGTCCCATATAAATTAGGTTCTCGTGTGTTTTCTTCACTTTGCTTTACTAAGGACTTAGGGAGCATTCAAAATAACATTTGAACGTCCACCATGGCAGAAACCGTGCGAAGAGTAAGTTTTATTTATTCTCTTAATTTCATTTTCCTTAGCAACACTATTAACAGTATTTCAAATTATATTTTCTATTTTCTCACTTATTGTTAGAAGTTGAAGCCTGTGATGGAGAAGAAGAGAAGAGACCGAATCAATCGCAACCTAGACGCGCTCAGAGCGCTGCTGTTCAGGAACACCAGAGATACGGTAGGCAGACGGATTCTGTGGAACCCAACAGCTACGCTTCTTGCATAAATGTATTTAACGAAAAGTCAGTTATTACATTCTCTCTCTCTCTCTCTCTCTCTCTCTCTCTCTCTCTCTCTCTCTCTCTCTCTCTCTCTCTCTCTCTCAGCGTTTACAAAACCCTAAACTAGAGAAAGCTGAAATTTTAGATTTGGCCGTTCAGTATATACGCAAGAACACATGCAGTAGTACAGATAAGCAAGGTAATTCATATATTATATATTCATATATTATGTGGACGTATCACCATAATTATGCATAATTTCATATATAACTTCCACTCTTCTAGGGTCCACTACTCTTGATACTGCACAAATTCAGCTCAAGGTGGCACCAAAGTCCATTTGTGCTCCACACCACCAGTGTATTGCAGACGTCGCTTCCTTTATAGGTGACATGCACCCATCCGAGAGGGAGATGTTACTTCAAAGCCTGGAATACTACCTGGATAGTCACCATGGCCGTACTTCCAGGGCGGGGGGAGAAACAGACGCTAAGCTTGCCACCCGTGGGACTAAGCCCTGTTCACCATCATACCATGCTTATAAGCGAGATCTATCCTTCCCAGAGTCAACTTTACAGAGTTGTACATCTACCCACCAAAACCCCATTCTTCTTACTCACTCAGCTTCACTGAACCACCTCTCACCCACACTGTCTCCACTGCTCCCCTCCCCCTCCACACCTCCTTCATTGTCTGTCACCCATCACATACCTTTTGTTTCTTCTCTGTCTCCACCCTCTCTTTTCGCTGTGCCATTTTCTATCAGTAACTCTGTAAAATGGCCTCAATTATGGCAGCATCACATCTCTGGAGGTCACCTGTCAGCACCCTGTACCTTCCTGGATACGAGAGCAGAGGCTGTTCTTCTCCCAGCCAAGTTGACATGGAGACCATGGAGCTGAAGCCTTTGGCACGCTTTACTTTAAATAACACTCACAACTTTAAACGTTCGCATCCTAAGAAGCCAGAAAAACACGGTTCTTTTAGAGACCCCTTGTAGACATGTGCAGAACACCAAGGAGGAATGTTTGTGACCAACCTTCCATTCTTTTTTTAACAGCAATGGGAGCAAGTGCCACCAAAAGACATTTTACTGATTCATGTACTTACAATATCTATTTATAATGTAAATGTGGATTCTTCTATATGTATTGCATATTGCATAATTTTTACTACCCCTTTGTTCATCTGGAACCCCTGTTTTATAATTCAGTGTATGTTTTATAAATATTTAAATGTTTTTCAAAACAGTATTAGTTATAGGTTGCTCCTTTACAAAATGTTATATTTATAAACATAATCGATTAAACTCTGAGGATCTGAGGAGTCTGTCCTTTTCTTGTAAATCTCATGATCAGATTATTTTGAAACATACCCTATACATCTAAAATGACAATAAAATAGTTACAGTTTGAAACAAAGCTATTAGTCAAGGTGTTGGATGTTTGACTTTTCAATTTCAAGCGATCAGTTCAGTTTTTTAATGCAATTTTCTTAACACAGCTGGAAATAAATACCTTTCCATCAAATCCTGCTCTTACATCATAGCAACACAGGTTGCCTGAGCAAATCATGCTGATGCGAACCATAAATCTAGTGTCTAGTAATCATGTAGGATTGATATTTACTGGCACTTTGTGTTTACTATCAGACTTAGTTGTTTCACTTCTAGCTTGCAATTTGTGTCATGCTAATGCTGATTTATCTACAAAAAAGATATAGTGCCAAAACAAGTGGGGCAAGTCTAATGTGATAAGTGGTCATTACATAAGGGAACTTACATCAATGCAGGTAGGTCATTAAGTATAGCAACCTACACCATAAAGTCCAAATATATGTTCTGCTCACCATTCCATTCCAAAGACTATAGGTATTAATGGAGTTTCCCCACCTCACAACTGTAACAGCCTCCAGTATTCTGGGATGTGCCAAAAATGTAAAGTGTCTGTTGGAATTGTTGCCCATTCAGTCATAAGAGCATTTGTGAGGTCAGACACTGATGTTGGACGAGAAGGCCTGGCTCACAAACGTTCCTAAAGGTGATCAGTGGGGTCAGGGCCATTGAAGTTCCTCCACACCAAACCTGTTCAACCATGTCTTGGACAAGTCTACAAAGGTTTGTGCTATGGGGCATAGTGATCCTGTAACAGTAAAGGGCCTTCCCCACACTATTGCCACAAAGCATATAATTGGCTCATCATACAAATGCTTTTGTATGATGTAGCATCAACAGTAACCTTCACTGGAACTAAGGGGCCTAGCCCAACCCTGATACAGCCCCGAGCCCTCATCCCTCCTCCACCACAGTTTATTGTTGGCACTGTCCAATATGTAGAATATTCTTGGCACCCTTCAAACTCAGATTTGTCCATCAGACTGCAAGGCAGTGAAGCATGATTAATCACTCCAGAGAACATGTTTCCACTATAGTCCAGCAGTGGGTGTTCTGCACAGCATTCCAGCCGATGTATGACATTTTGCATAGTGATCTTAGACTCGTGTGCAGCTCCATGGCCATGGCTACCCATTTAGCCACGAATACACAACTCTCGTGTTGACGTTTCCAGAGGCAGTTTAGAACTCTTCAGTAAGTGATGCAGCAGAGAATTTTCAGTTCTTTTGCTCTATGTGCTTATGCACTCAGCAGTTCTGCTTTGTGAATTTGTGAGGTCTACATCTACAGGGATGAGGTTTTGTTGCTCCTAGACTCGTCAGTTTCACAATAATATTATAGCACAATAGTAATGCCATCAACCAGGGCACACCTAGCAAAATATTGAACAAACTGACTTGTAGCAATAAAGATATCTTACAAAAGTGGCATGTTTAAATGCTACCAAACTCTTTATTACAACCAATTTTATTACCAATGTTTACCTATGGAGACAGTGTGGGTACGTGTTTGATTTTATACAATAATTAGTTGGTGTATCCACATACTTTATTAGTTTGTTGTTGTTGTTCTGGCCCATAAGGTACATTTTGAACCTAATCCACACACACTAAAAAATATTGTCTTTGCATAAAAATGAAAAGAATAATTGATATAAAAATGTATATAACTAAAAAATGTATAAAATAAAAATCCATCTACTTTCTGGCTGCTTGGCCATATTAGTGAACACCTACTATAATTTAAAGAACTAATACATTTTTGATAGTCCTGACATTTTTTACGTACCAAATACATGCCAGCCTAGAAGAACCTTCTTAAATTAGGGGAGATTAAGTTTCAAATTCTACATTTGCACTGAAAACGCCTGCAAATCTGAGCTGTGACATAACGTCCTTGTCTGATGGCTAGTTCAGCATCACGGTCAGCAGGGGGCAGCGTCAGATAGAAAATGCAGCTTTACATCAAGGTTGTGCTCTATTAGCTCCAGGACCATCACTTCTCAGAGAATGGCGCCCTCAGAAACATAGACCGCAGCACAGCTGAGTGACACGCTGCAGATGCCTGACTTTGTCAGCCTTTCTCTCGCACTCTTTCAGCCAGGGATAAGCATGCAGCCTGCTCCTTATCTGCTACTCACATCTCTGCTGCAAGGCCTGAATTTTTTTTTTGCGCAAGGCACTGAAGGATTTGGCTAGAGAAAACAGGCTGTCTGACATGCTAGAACATGCCTTTGGATAATAGTTATCCCCCCCCCCACCCTTCACCCTGCTCTTCTCTCATCTTCACGTTCAAGAGTGTCTTTCTGTACTTGTGCCACTAATTCTGAGGTGTCTATTGTTCTTTGTGCAGAAGACAAGCAGGCACGTAATGTCCAGTTTTGCTTTTCTACAGTGACTTTCTACAGGTTGTGATGGTTGCGTTGTGCCATACAAGCCAATAATAGCCTGCATAGTGGAATGCCTCCCACTCGGTCATAATTATACGAGGAGGGGGGGGTGACTTTAACAAACTGTAAAGGACAATTGCTGAAATCCCCCTAGTTTCCTTGGGGCACACTTATTAGAGTGGATCCTGTGAGTCATAGCTGTGTTAATGCTGAATGTGGCCCATGCTTTCCTGATGTAGCCCAAATAAGGAGGGCAGTGACCTAAAAAAAAAAAACCATGGAGGAGGATCCGGCCTGGAGATGTCATTGCTTTTGTCATGGTTTATTGGGCTCAGAGGTAAATGCATTTGTGTTGGCACATCTCAAAAGCAATTTGTTGAGGCAGAGCTGCTGTCAAACGCTTTCATCACACGTGCACGCACTTGCACGCGTCGAATCCTTCAGAACACATGCACAACTGCAGGCATGCGTACACAAACATTTTATCATTTAATTCGGGATAGATCTACTTCTCTGGATCGTCAGTTCAGTGAAAGTGTCTGCATCTCTGACATGCCCTCATAGGCGTGCCATGCTTTAAACAAGAACTTGCAAATCCAAATAGTTTAAATGTGGGAAAGATAGCGATGCATACTTTTTGCTTCATTCCCAAATAATGACTAATTTCACCTTAACAGGCTGTAACCCGGAAAGGCTGCCAATGGCAACAGGCTATAGCATTCAGGGATCATGGCAGGAGGTGCCGAACACACCCACATTTGGGAGTCTTGCATACTTTAACCTGTAATTGCAGTCTAGTCAAATAAATACAACTACAGGTATTCAACCTTGTTATTTTGCAGCAGGGTAAAATAGACCTTATAAATGATTCCTACTTCCTTAAAGGCAGGCTCAACAGAGCGAAGGAATCTATTGTATTTCCTCATTCTGCAGATCAAGATGATATTTTTCCTGATGTTTTTCTGCAAGAAATCCTGAATTGTAACTTTAATTTGCAGTAATATACTTGAATTTATAATATTATAATGTATAAATATAAAAACCCGATTTTAGTATATACCTTTTGTGTTTAAATCGAGGCTACTAGCGTGGTCTTGCAATGTTTACAGCATACCATGCGGTTAGACAGAAGCAGGTGTGAGCTAAGCAGATGCAGATTTCTGTATGAACACAAACTAAAAAACATTTACAATATCCATTCCAGTGCAGTAATACACATACCGTCATTACACACTGTATAAATGATAGACTTTGTATGATAGTACATCTGCAAGGTTTTGTCCATCCATTAACGGTTAGATGATAGGCACTACTGACAGCTATGATATTATTTTTGGGACAGTCTCTTCAGCTGGGATATCCATCCAGATGACTGAAGAGACGGATTTTGGATTCGGCCTGGCGGTACACAGTGCAGGAAGACACTCAAGAATGTCGATCTGTCGCTACCCACAACTAAATACCATTTTCCCCTCTTTCATTTCTCTTTTTTTTTCTCCCCTTGGACTTTGAAGTTAACAGAGAAAGGAGTCCGGACTGTAGAAAATTACCCCCAGACTGGAGGAGGTTTTTTTGACATAAGTCCTGAGAGGCCAGTGAGCCACTTTTCCTGGAGGCCTGGCCGGGAGTGTTTAATCTCGAGCCATGGGAGACAGCGGCGCTGACAGACTGACGGGACAGCTGGACACGTTTCCAGGCAGCATTGATAGACGAAGTGGCCCCTGCAGAAGGCCCTACACTACCCACGCATCACCACACAGGTACATACAGGACACGGATTCCCCTGTGCACAGACAAGGCACAACCTGGAAAGCCATGGAGCTCAACTGTGGTCTATGCTTAGGAGTGTACTGAGCTCCATGCTGACAAAAACCTACAATTTCATTTGAACACAGCCATCTAGTTTGCTATGAATGACATGCTTTTCTTGTTGTCGTGAAACTTTGAGCATTACTGAGCCACCCGACTCACCTTCATTACTTATCCACTGTTCTTCTGCATACCTCTTTAGCCATTCAAAATAGAAATGTTATTGAAGGGAAGTTTAGGAACTGTATCAGAGATAAAACACTTTAATAGCTGCTCATAGAGGCAAAGTGGTAATTCCAAATTCTAATGTAAGCAAGGGTCCTCTCCCAGTTGTGTAACCCACAGATAATAGACACTGTATCCACCTAGTCTATCCTAGTCCCTGATAGTCAAAACAAAGACTACTTAACGATAGCTTTGGAGACCCAACATTGTGGTGTTCATATGCTATTTTGGCACTTTGATTCTGTTGAATCATGTCTCTTAATAGCCTACTGTGTGATTCTTCTGTATTAATTTTCAAAGTCTATTGTTATACAGCCTTTCATTGACGTGCAGCAATAAAACTTCTATCATAGTGTTCAATGCTATTGTTTTTATACTTATTTTATACTACATGGAATTTAGGTCAAATGAAAAATGCGCAGCCTTAATGAACTATATGACAATCAATAAACATTAAAAAAGTTAAGACTCTGTCATATGCGCAGGGAACTGGTGGCACTGCACAATGAAATTCTTATTTTGCACTTGCTACCTGCCTTTAAAAAATATACAATACATTATGTAGTATAAACACTACATAAATACTAAAAATACCAAAAATATACAATACATTATGTAGTATAAACACTACATAAATACTAAAAATACCAAAAATATACAATGACATTAAAGATAAAAAAGTAAGAAGATCATTTAGAACTTTTTGTAATAAAAATGAACTATTCATTGTATTAGAAGCTGCCCTAGAAATATGGGGATGTTTTGCATTTCATGCCCTGAGGATGCATGTTAGCTGAGCAGCCTCTCTGTTGTCTGCAAGCAGTGGTCCTCCCCAGGTCCTCTGACCCAACTCCCCCAGCTGTGGGTGGGCTGTGACCCAGCTAGCCTGCAGCCATGCTGGGCTAAAAACCTCTGCACTCCACTCTCTTGTAATCCTTTAGGATGCACTTCAGCTCAATCAAAAGGTTATAGCCCCTCCTCTCTCTCTCTCTCTCTCTCTCTCTCTCTCTCTCTCTCTCTCTCTCTCTCTCTCTCTCTCTCTCTCTCTCTCTCTCTCTCTCTCTCTCCCCCTCCTCTGGCCACTTGGCAAATTCAGGAAGAGCTTAACGTGTCAAAGGTTGACACAAGCAAAACTGATAGCAGTTAAAAATAGTGAGTTATTTTTGTGGCTGCTAAAAATACAAAGAGAAAATAGTTTTGATCTGTATTTAAGTGCTAATGCGTGGAGCACCTTAAAGTAATTATTGGCTACACTGATGAATAAAGGTAAGCGAGAATAAAATGCAGCCTGTGGACGCAATGTTTGGAAGAACATAGTAGACAAATGATATGGTGTAGTGGCTATGACAGACCAGCAGATTTCTGTTTAAGCATAGTCAGCTAGATTTTCAATGAATGTTTGCATGGGGAAAATACTCAACATAAAATATATGTACATGAAGAATTTACATTGAATTATCTCATAAAAAATTTCAATGGTGTCACCAACACGTATGCCTGGCTTGGATATGGAGTGATAATTTAACAAATTAATAATAGGCTTAATTGGGCAACATCTGGAGTGAAAAAATATAATAATCCACTTCTGACTTTATTGCTACAGTAATGCCACGCTGTTCTGAGAAAAAAAAACCCTCTCAACAGTGTTTGGCATGAAACAGGGATTTCCCAAAGTAGCACGTAGCAAATCCATGTCTGAACAACTCACGGAGAAAGAGAAAAGTCCAGGTTGGAAGTGAGCCAAATAAAAACTGCTTTCATGATATTGTGGTAATACACAAGCATGACCACACTAAAGAGCTTAAAAAAGTTCACAGCAGCATTTCAGGTGCTTGTTTGAAGATGACTTGTTGATCATGTGTAATGTTCTCTTGTTGTAATTAGTGTGAAGATGTTAGTGGCTAGTTTACTTTCCAAAAGGAGTTAGAAGGAAGCCTGCAATATTGGCAAGGAATTGACATTAATTCACATTAAGCTGCTGATCACACATTTAGGTATAATTTTTCAAAAGGCAGATACTCTTACATGTTGAGAAAAAATACCTGCATTTTCCCTTCACTTTAAAAAAAAAATAAAAATAATATTTTACTCGGCACTATTTGTTCTGTCAAAAACAAAAAACAAAACAGCTTTCCAAATGAACTTGGAACAGTTCCTCAGGGCATTTTCTCACTAAGTCCCCTTGTGAGAGGAGCTTTTAAAGCAGAACCGTGAGAGCACTCCTACCTTCACTCACCTTCATCTCAGCCTCTGTGTTTATGACACGCATCTTCTAAAGGGCTACAGAGATCAATGACCAACACAGGCCGACTGTGTGGTGGAGGCCTTGAGAGTGTCAGAGCCGTGCAGAGCACAAAGCCAATGACACAATTCCAAATCATTCACTGGGTGGTCCATACCGCCTCACCGAAGCCTTAGGATGGGATAGAGACTTAAAAGAGTGAGCATGGCTGTCATGATTGAATGAGTGATTGTTGGAGTCTGAGGAGAAAAGTTGGGATGGGCCTTAGGTGTGCGCATGTAGCTTCAGTCACCTTTTGAAATGGTTAATGCCAGCTGTTCGTGTGATCCTTCCCTCTTTGATGTGTGATGTGGAGAAGGCCAGCTTTGCGGGAAGTTTCCCATGTGCCTGTATGTCAGTTGCAATGACATCTGTTTTGACATCTTCCCCCAAAGCACACAATGTAATACAGGCAACAATTGACAACTTATGGCAGTCAACAATGAAAACGTCACCCTAGTATCACTCAAGTGACATAATTTAGCACTGGAATGAAAAAAAAATGTCTGACTTGACAATGAACAAAAACTGCATGAAATATTAATAACTTTAAACTTTTATTTCTAACACAGGAATGACTATAGTCTGTATTATCTTGCATTAAACATGATCTGCATTAGACAGTGTATTTCATGCCACTGAAAATAAAAAATACCATGGCATCCGATATGCTTTGAAGGCTAGCGTGAGAGTGTGTGTGGTTCCTTAGGTCTGTCTCAAACCCTTTGTTCTTCCTTATTTGTTAACCAAGGTGAAAACACAGAGATCCAACCTCTGGATAAAGACAAGAATCATCATGGAACATTCAGACTTGATGAGTGGACCACCAAGTGAAGATCTACGCAGAGGAAGATCTGTGGAACAGAGGCAAAGCGATATGGGCCAAGTTCTTTGCATTAAGATTCCATAGATCGAGCTCTCCTTGGCGGGAGCTAAGAAGCAGGAGTGCGTGGTGGCACTTTGTCTGTCTCTGCTAGATGTGAGTGATAGAACGCAATGATAAGTGTCATGAAAGAGCCGCCATAGTCTTTTCTCCCTCGCTACCACCATGATCCCGATGGAGGAACTTTAAGAACTAAGGAGCTGGCAGAGACCCAGCCAGGGTTGACAGGCAGGTTCTGGCTGGTGACAGGATGCAGAGACACCTGGTAATTCTGCAGCGGCAAAAAGCAAGCATGGGATATTGTCTGAGCTGTGCAAATACCATTGCAATCTGAAGAGACAATTCATAATATATGCACATTAAACTTAACATTGACAAACAGTGGAGGAATTAGACTGGTTGAAAATGATCAATTAGCAGTTTGGCGCCACGATAATGTAGCATGTAAAAGATAAAATGCTGAGTTAGTTGCTATAAAAGTGACATGTTTGCAACCCTGTGGTGATACAGAATTGTGGAATAATTTATCTCTGATTTTATGTTTGCAGTTAGCTTCATGTTGCTTTTACACATTAGCTGGTCACTGAAATACTCCATGGGAATTTCAGAAGATAAGACAGGTACCATACTTAACCTCCTATCTGCACCACATAACACAGCAGTAATATCTTCTAATGTTACCCCGTATATCAGTCTGTTCCACAAGGCACTCTAACCTTGTGTTATCAGTTCTAAATGGCAGCAGACATCAATGTCAAGCTTAAAAAGGGGCTATTTCCTCTTACCTATATATACTGAGGCCAATATTATAGCTGTCATCTCCCTCCTTGGTCCTGCCATAAAGGAATCTTTTGTTCTGGTTGTAACTTAGACATTTTTAAGCTCTCAGGTGCACAAAGTATGCTGGAGAATGGAATGGTATATGTGCTCTTGAACATGGCATAACCATTTCCTGTTGACAGAATAGGAATCCTCACCAATCACTTGCTGTTTTATTCGGAGCGCCAAACATTATTTTATTAATGTTTTTCAAACATTATTCCATCTTCACTGTACATGAATCAAACATTTTACCAAAAGCACAAGAAGAAAATCTTCTTTTCTAGTATAGACTTGCATGTTGTTCAATGTCCTAATCAACAAACTGTAACCTACTTGATGGCTGACAAAATAAACTTCACAGGTTTTTACCCAAAGGCTATGGATTTTGTTGGTTCTTGTGTTCAGTCACCATAGGTGAAGCTCATTGTGGATTTCACACCATCTTTTTTTCTCTCAAAGAGGAGGTAGTTGCTTTTGTTCGGCTGTGACAGGGGGAATGCATGGCTAAACATTGTAGATCCGAACTCTACTTTGATCTGCTCATTCCTACACCTCTGCCATGAGCAGGTGATCATATTCGTTACACTTACTTTGTGTATGGTACACATTGAATGCTAAATCCCTGCAGCAAGGAGCACAGTAGAAAAGCTACTATTAACATTTTGAATCCTTCCTTTGTCTAACCAAGCTGATGTCAGGTGTGAAGATGCATGGTAAAGATGGTGTAGCTGCAAAAAGCATGTCGCATCACATGACAGTGTTGCCTGACAGTTTATGCCTCTATTCTTTCATAGACTGTCACTCTTCTGTTTCACAATCAGTCCATACAGCTGACCTTCTTTCTACATAACTTAGATCCAGTCATGAAATTGTATTAAGCTCAATTATATTTTTACAAGTTATTAAATGGAACATTTCATACAGAATGAATGTTTACATAATGTCTTTCTAATTCTTTGTATTCAGGAAGTTGTCATCTTAGGTCACTCTAACTGCCAAAATGTCAAACTCCCTTTGGAGCAATATTTGATATTAATCTCACCCTGCATCCAATTTTAGAATCCAATCTATTTCTTTCTTCTTATTCCAATTGGAGACCCTTCTGTCCTTCAAGGTTATGAGATTTTCTTTTTTAATCCCAGGTTTGTAGATGTGTGAAGCTGGCTGGCTGGTTGGCAGCAGTTTTGTGATGCCACTTAGATTAGGTTGCCTGCAATCAAAGCAGCACCATGGAGTGGAATTTTATTGCTGCCTCGCACTCTGTGGTAGTCCTAATGCCACATTTCCTCCTGTATAAAATAATAACCCTTTCCGCATGCAGTCAGTACTTTGTTAGGCAAAATTAAGGCGTTAAATACACTGCCTGGTGACAGCGACTGTAACTATTTTATAGAAAGAAAAAATATTTTTGTTGATATGTGAACATGAAACGTTTGACATTTATTGATATTGGGGAAGACTCTCTTTCACTGATTTATGTAGACTCAGCACTGTGTTAGAAATGGAACTCTGCCAGTGCACAAATACTTTTTTGTGTGGACTGGTGGGATGTGTGTGTGTGTGTGTGTGTGTGTGTGGGGGGTATGTAGATCTTACTTTGGCATAATTAACAAATAAGGAACTGGGTCAATGTAATCTGCACTCTTCTAAAATGCTGGTGCAAGCATTATTTATCTTACCTTACATCTGCTTTTGATGAGTTTATCATCACTGTATGTGTCTGGGAAAGGTTAAAAAGATTACTGGTAATTTTACCAAACCTAATAGCTTTTGATTTGCAAGGTTACATAGAGGTGCCTTGCAATAACATTTGTCCTCTGTTACTAGACAGCAGTGCTTTATGTTAATGAGAACCCCATCTATACCTGTCTACTGAGCAGTTTCCCTCTAGATAATTAGTGTTGGATTCAGAGTAACCTCTAAAAAGAAAACCTGTTATAATGGACAAGAACGTGTGGTTTTTTTTTTAGCATTTCACAATTTTTTTTTTTTAACCTTAAACTTGGTGTGGTGCATAACTTCATTATTATTCCATACTTATTTAATATAAATCATTTGCTTGATGTCTAGGATTTTATTAACTGATGGATTTATTATAATTGGACATATTTGGTCAAAGGCTGATTTAGGTTTCCTATTTCAAGTTATGGCACAACCAGTGGGTTTCTTGGAAACAAGCAACATTTTAAAAGGTGCAAAATGCATTTCCGCTCTTCATGTGAAACCTGGAGACTTTAATGACTGGTCCTTAGCTCAAATTTCTAATTCACTATCACTCACTACAGACATCCTTTCATATGTCAGATGGCATATATCTTATCACCTGGAGTAGCATCTTGTTGTGGCAGCTTGTGCTGCCTTTGATATTGGAGAGCATGGAGGTTCCATCTAAATAAAGGCTCCTTTGTACTCCACTGATTAACTTCTGTACATGAGCTTTTGATAAGATGAAAAAAGCCTTCTCCATGGGACCTGAAGCCAGGGATTTTTTTGAGATTTGCTTTATTTCTATTCTGTAAATTCACAGTGAGAAGGATTGTATGAAATTCTTAATATGCTATGCTTTTGGCCTAATTTTTTTTTGCTTACAATTAGAAGCAAATTAAAAGCATCTTACAGTTGGCTTATAGTACTGTTATGTTTCTATCTTCAGATACAGGGTTCTTTATAAGTCACACAAATATCACTGTGATTGAGGGTTTTTACAGTCATAGTGCAAACCATAGAGGAATCCACAGGCCTTTTTATAGTAATGCTAGCTCAAGGGACCCTAAGTAGCTTGACAAATCAATTCAATCCTAAAAAAAATTGCCATTCTTATAACTTGCAATTTTATTTAATTGCAACTCATATATATTAATATATTCTGTCTATTTTAACATTGCAGACAACAGCAACATTTATCAGATGCAATTGCAACACCTACAATCAAGTCTTTATGGCTATAACTTTCTTCAAATCAAATCAATTACATTATCATGTCACAACGACACAGCAGTAAGGTGAGAGAAACCTTTACGTTCTTACTCCTTACATCCTTGCAGCATTGATTTACAAAAAATATACATGAGAATATAACTATTTAAATATGCAAAAAAGTCACCCAAATATATTTTTAGATATATATGCACTTTCAAATGTGAACATCTTGCACACATAAATTCAACATACATACTGTGCACTATTGCAATAAAATGCACTATATGTGACAGTAGAGAATGAGTTGAATGGTAATAGCATTCAATAAGATATAATGTGTTATTGTCCAAGCTATTTTGTATGACAATACCTATAAAGTGCAGAGTAACTGGGGATTTTATGATGGTGAGGGCAGGAATGTCCATGCAGTGCAGTTCACTCAATATACAGTACATAGTTTTGAACCAAAGCTGCTTTACTGCAGTGTTTGCTTCATTTTAAAAGTGCAATGTGCTGAAATATGCAGCAATAAAATTAATTTTGCTGTGCAGCTTCTTATGGTCTGGACTGAGTACGATTTCATGTTCATATTGCATATTAAATCGTCCCAGTGAGAGAAATGACCGCTCTGAATCTGCATCAGATTGAAAACCTACAAAGTACTTAAGAAAAAGCATTCTTTTGATAACCTGTTGGTACATATTTGATCTTGAGCCATTTGAATTTGTCAGTGTCAAATTTTGAAAGGATGTGTTCCCAAAATTGGATTAGCACGAAAGGGAAATGGTGTCAAATTTATTTTGATGCTGGTTTGTCATAAACTATTTGATGGCTTGTTTTGTCATATCCAAATCATATGGTCAAGTGTCCATCAAAGTGAATATCACCTTATTAAAAGCACTTTTGCTGAGCTCCCCTTTTTAACTGTGATTGGTAATCTATTTTCCATCCGGTTTGGACTGTTGCTTTCCATGGCATAAGTAGCTTTGGTCAAACAGAGAGGCCAGTTTTATGCAGTTCCTTTTACTACTTATGAAGCAAACATTTTCCAAACCTACATGATCAGGACGATGGAACTCCGTGCCAGGGGGTTTCCTGTCCTCAGAAGCTTTCCAAATTATTATGGAGGCGGTTTAGAGTTGTGTTGAAGTACTTGTTTGAAGCTGCTCACAACAGGTATGGTTTTCACCTCTGTAGGTCACATCTGCCACAAATAATACATGCAGGCCAATCTGGCCATACACATTGTCTTGCCTGTGTTTTCAGATCCTTCGGAGAGAGACAAATCCATGGTGACTAGCTGACATTCTGAAATGTGTTTAGAGAGGCATAGCTGTACCTCAATTTCATTCATCTTTTTTGCGTGACTGACAGAGAGGTCCTTTTAGGAAAACGTGGAAGGTTTGGCAGCAGACATGTTATTGCAGTGTACATTTTTTTAAACTGCCAATAAATGCCAAAAATAGAGTAAAGTTCATCAAAAGTAGTCTTGCTGAAATTAAAAGTGATGTATAGAGAGTAGGCAGACCCTAGTGTCCATTAAATTAACCTCTAATTATGTGAATCATTAAGAATTACACATGTTGATTCCCTGTTACTTTCAAAATCCATCTCAAGCTTGTCTTCCTAGAGTAAGTATAAACCATGCGTATAACTAAACTTACACTGTCCATTATAAGGCCAGTGAGCTATGGTGGTCATCTTGTAAGGTGGAGCATTTTTGAGAATACCGGGTATGGGATAATTTATGGATCGTTGGGTGATTTTCTGATCAGGATAACGTGTACTACTTGCAAACACCTTGAATGACTTGCAGGGGCTTGCCTTGCTTGCCGCTGTGATTTATAGGGTGGCTTCATGGGAGCGGTTTAAAAGCAGCTGTACACACTGACAGGTGGCCTCACTGTTTGATATCCACACTGTGATCTAGTAAAGTTGATCACTCAAGGCCATCAAAAAAAGAACCCGAGTCTTCGCACATCAGACCTCACAGACACTCTGGACTGGAAAAACAAAAAACCCTCAAAACAGTCGCATTTGACTGTAGGGGTTATGCGTGCATGAACATAAACGTTAGCAAAAAACCCTTAAACTGAAACGTAAAAACTTCACAACCAATGCAAACTATAATAGGTGGGTCACAGGCAGAATGGTATATTACTTTGATGTACTATTCAGCAAACATAAAAGTGGAATAAGAGGATGCAATCATTCCCCAAGACACATCAATAAGTTCTGAAGGTTCTTTTGGAACAATCAAAGATATTTGCATTTAGACAAGGAGCAATCGGTCATGTCAACAGAAATCTTTCCTCATCTTTTCTGACTCAAAGAGAAATCTATAGAGAAATCTAAGCCCAGTTTGATCAATAACATGCTCCTACATATTTAGTTAAACAGTTTCTGCAAATTCAATTTATGATGCATTAGTGTAATGCGTATTAGCTTGTATATGAAATTACATCCATCTTGATAGGGTTGGAGGCTTTGTGTGGTATACTGCTTCAATGCTGATATCGGTAAAGTGATTAGAATTCTAATGAATCTTCACAGTGGAGCCAGAAGACTTTGTGGAGGTAGAAAGAAATGCTCAGGTCGATGTTGTCTGTATAACAAAATCTAAATTAATCTTTGAGGTTTACCGCCAGCTCCTTTCATTATCCATTTAACAGCAAAGTGCACAGTACACAACTCGGTTCATGCGTCGGATTGTGTGTAATCCTACAAGATTTCATGCGATACATACCACAGACTCAACTCAGCAAAAAGTGCATATGGTCTGTCTTTCAGTTCATGAGTTGGAGGTTACTGAATTGGCAGAAAAAAAACAAACAAAATACAAAAAAACCAAACAAACAAAAAAAAAAACCACTGATACTTTTTGTGTCCACTGGGAGCAATTTGTATGCTAAACTGAACGGAGACAGTCAGGTTAGTGCTAAGTTACATGCCGCATTCTTCACACCTATCAGTTTTCCCTGCGTGTAAATCCAGACTCCTCTAAAGCTCTCCTTCTTTCACTAACCTCTTGTTTTGCTATTTTACCAAGTAGACCAGGTGTGAAAGGGTGAGGCCAAGGAAAAACATTCAGTTCTGTAAGCTTGTCATGAAAGAATCTATTGATTGACCTCTACATCTAGGTGCACAATGACAAATGGGTTAGCAATTTTCCGCCTCACTTATGGGTAACAATGCACATTTCCACTTTCACTTGGAAGCAGAGAGTGTAAGGTGTACATGCCTTTCTCGGGTTCAGCAAACAGTGCAGGAGAGCCCTCAGAAATGGGGCCAAACTTTAAACCAATCATTTGCCTAGATGGTGTTTTAACACTGCCTCCCTGTTAGCAGTAGCTTGTTTCAATCATTTGTGAATCTAAAAGATTATTGTCATACGCAAAAACAATGCCTGCTCTATCAGGTACGTTACACTGAGAAACGTGCCTTCGTAACATGGAATGCCTTAATGTCAATTCATTACCTGTTCATGGGCTTATTTGAAGAGGGTTTGCCAAAGTTTTCTTTTTGCTGTGGTATTCAATCAATTCTTAATGATTTTCTTTTTCATCCAAGGATGTTATTCCATGTTTTGGCTGCTGATTGAATTACTCCCAAGTGCCTGAAGAATGTTTTAGGCAAAAACTATGGAAATTAACCAATTGACCTTTTTTCTGACCCCTAGGATAGAAGAACCCTGTGGGAAAAGTCACTAGAACGCAGGAAAATCAAAGAGATCTTTGAGGCCATTGCATAGACCTGCAGGCAACCCCTTAAAAGTCCCACATGTGAAAATTAATACCACATCATATAGAGCCCACAAATAAATTATGCTAGAAAACTATTGGCATAACAGAATTCTCAGCAGTAACCAAGCAAACAGAAAACATATTTTCCTTGAGTGACCAGGCAAAATCATTTCATAAAAGCTTTTCATATGTTCTGCAGATATGCATTAGGTCATAGTAAAGCAACAATGAGCAAATTTGTTTTGTTTAAGTGGTAATTTGTATTGGAATAACTCCATATCCAATATTGCTGAGGAGAAAGAGACTGTGCCTCCAGCACAGGAGGGCAATAGCTAACCCTCCAGTCAACAGAGAGCCCATGTCCTGTAGGGATAACCTGTCACAGTGCTGAGAGCCTAATTGATGCCTCATGCTTTCAGGAGCAATTATTGCGCCCTAATGTCAAGCCCTAATTTGCAGCTTTATAACTTGGACGCATGGGCCAAAGGGAGGCTTGGAGCAGGTCCTCCACTGGGACGTGTGGGCTGGTTTGTCCAGCAGATGTGGGGTGGTCTGGGTGAAAGTCAGGGGCTGAGGGCTAACCATTTTTGAGACATCAGGCACATCGCCCGAGGTCTTGGCTGTCTGCGGGGAGAGACACACTTTTAAAGACCTGAAAAAAAGGAAGCGATGGGGTTTCATGAGTGTTGCTTGAGCATTTTTTAAACAAGAATTTATTATTTGTCTGTTTTTAGAATTTATATTTAAAATGCATAAATATTTTTTACATCTGGTTTAAAATGTGCATTTACAATGATAAATCTAATGCTTATTTACCCAAATAGCAAAGTTACTGCCTAATGCATGATTACTGAAGCCATAAAATGACCTCAAAGTGCCATGGAGTGCATAAAACTGTAACTTCAGGAAAACCCCAGAGGTGTTTACAATGCAGAGATACTTTTCTATTGTCTCTATGGCAATGGAACCAAGCAAACAACATTTGCAGTACATTTGACAGCTCAAAGGTTGAGGACCACAGAGCTCATGCAATATGCAGAATTTGATTGCAGTTTGAGAAAGCAAACCTCAAAGATGACATTTGAAAGAAGCAAATGACACTTGGGCCACGTGAAGACTTCACCTGGGAGTTTCTTTTTCCTGCTCTCTTTAAAGTCTTAAATATATGTTATGAATTTCATACTTAATCAGTAGACTCACACTGTTCAGTCCTAGGTCATGTAAACAATACTGGATTACATTCTGGCTTTAAAGAGGTCATTTACTCGGAAAGGGCTCAAAATAAATACTTGCTGTATGTATTGTCAGACACCACCCTAATCAAACAGATGCCTATCTTTAGAAGAATCCACAGCTTAAACCAGCAGGTGAGTGTTAATCCCACCCCCTGGGCTCATCTCTGGTCAGTATCTAAAATACGAATTAAATTTTATTGTAATCCAGACAGACAACAAAGCCATGGAGGCTTTATTATTTCCATGGATCTCCGTGGGTACCCTGTCATGTTCACAGCTGAAAAACACAGAAACTTAAAGATCAGTGACAGAGAAGACACTGACAAGTGCTAAGGGAACACCTGCACTGTTTGACTGCTCTGCTGAGATAGGTGAATAGGTGTGTGTGTGTGTGCGTGCGTGTGTGCGTGCGTGCGTGCGTGCGTGCGTGCGTGCGTGTGTGCGCGCGTGTGTGTGTGTGTGTGTGTGTGTGTGTGCGCGTGCGTGTGCATGTGCGCATGTGTGCATTTGTATGAGAGAGACGGTTTGCTAACTTCCACACCTGCCTGTGGACTAATGCCACATACACACACACACACACACACACACACACACACACACACACACACACACGCCTCTATCTGATTGGATTTCCTTGAGAGCTCTTTGAGGCCATGTCTGAAGTGATGAAAATAAGGGTGCATCCATTAAGTGCATGAGGTAGACCTGAGCGAGAGCATGGATGAAGGATTTAAGTGTCGGCTGTAAAGTACCTTGGACCACCTGCTGCTGGGACAAAGGCATCGTTTTCAGTCCAGACAGACCCCAAAACACAAGTTTAACAAGTGCCAAAAAGTGTTTCATGGCATCAGGTAGCAAACATCTAGAATGTTCAATTCACCTCTGTCTAGCTGAGCCCCTTTCATCTAGCTGGAGATGCTAGTGGAAAACTAAACACATTTTCCTAGTTGAAAAGGTTAAGTGGGGGATGCCATAAAGTTTGATTTTTGAATATGATATTTTCAATGTCCTGCATGAACACACACACACACACACACACACACACACACACTATATAAGTACAACATTTTAAAAACATAAGCAAGATTTTTGTTTTTTATTTTATTATTCCATATTGCAATCATCTGTCAGTTGTTTATAAATTATATTAGCATAGCATGCATGGGGGAAAGCATTAAACTAAGCTTTGTAAGACATCTTTTAAAAATTTGAGTCAAGTGGCAAAAAGTCATCCTATAGGACGATGCTGTAGATGTAATTGGACAAGAACAAATGAAGACGTTCACTCATTTAGCCCTCTATAGTGTAAACCTGAGTTCCTTTCTGTTCTCTTGCACCCTCCGTACACTGCTTCCTGTTGTAAGATGTTCGGATGGGAAAATCCCACAGTATCGCATACCGCTGAAGGCTGGCACCATGTAACCTGCCTTGTCAGGGCAGAGCCTGGCTCACCATCACAGAGATGCTGAGATCACACACTGTAGCCCCTACGCTTCATCACAAATCTTCTTCCGAGCGTTGTGGAAACAGTAGATAGATATGCTCTTTTGGTCGCTATTGTGGAAATTGTTCATTGAGCCGTTCAAACACATTCAGAATAAAGCACAGGTAGACTGAGCCTGAGGTATCTGAATTTCATATTGTCTTTGTCCAAGTGATGCTTGGTTTAATTCACAAATGCTGGTACAGACAATTTATCACCCTGTCAGTAAGACTGAATGACATGTCACATTAAAAACGAAAAAAGGCATCTGAACTAAAAGGAAACCTTATTTGAATGCAACTATTTTAATATTTGGATTTTTTGCACTGCAACCTTTCATATATTTAAGTATGACATTTGTCTTCTTAATATATGCTTAAGTGGTAGTATTAAGATTTATTTTGACATAGTCAACAGAGATTGCCTAATATTTATGGTTCTGACCCCAGTTTTGCAGGGCTGCCCAGCCACTAGACTGCAACTAAAGGTCAGATTTTATTTCACCCTGATCTTGTCATTGTGTGGCTGTTACATGAGAAGGTCTCTGAGAGGACCTTTGAAGTTGATGAGTTTCAGACAAGCCTTGCGTTCTCAGCCTTACCAGTGTTACAGAAAAGAAAAACATATCCATAGATTGTGCCTGCCTCTTCAAGAAGATATATTTATGGCAACAACTCTCTTTTAAAAAACAGAATGAGAAAAACCCCTCAGAACTCAGCTGACACATTTCCAGGAGTAACAATTAGCTCTACTGACATTATACAGACTAAGTTTCAGACTGCACACGTCATAATATTTTCAAATCAGCATGGGTGCAATTTCTGAAAACAAATTAGATTTTTTCCATTATTTGCTCAATTTAACTAACTGCTGAAGTATGCAGCATGCAACCTTTTGGAACTTTCTTAAAACAATGACTATTCTTCATACATGTGAAAGGAATAAGCACGATTGTACTTGTCAATATAACATTATGAATATTTTACACTTCTGTCATAAGAAGACTGACTAACTTAAGGCACCTTCTACTAGAGTTATCTAATGAGATAAGTCTACATTTAGATGTAAAAATATATATTATCAAATAAATAAATACATAAAATAAATATGCATAGCATGAGTTGTATAAATAATATCCTATGAGATGATGCATCCTGTTCTCTGCAGATTTCAGTCCCAGCATCTCCAAGTATCATATAAGTAATGTTCCTTCAAGTCTTTCTGCTCAAATATTTTTGTCATGCAGATGTGCCCTCAAACAGCAGTCAGGACCTTGTTTCTGAGGACCAGTCAGGACCATTCTTTTTAACAACATTCCCACTGTTAAATAGGTTCAGACAGAGCCTATGGTCACTGAGACACCCTCTGCAGCTCTCAGCACTCAGGAAGATGGTGGTAGATAATCATGACTGAGTACTTCACTGTCAGTACTGGCTTGTGCTCCCTTAAAGAAGAGCACGTCTTCCTCTTGCTACTGGCTAGTGCACTACTGCTAAAAGCCAGCCATCCATTTCCCCAGTTCCTATATGATAAGAACTGGGCTTAAGGGGCCTGTTCCTCTACTGAAGCCAGGCTAATGGTCTCAACTGTGGCCTAACACTTCTCTGTAGAGTTCAGGGACTTTGTCCGGGTCCACTGGCCTGGGTAGGAAATGCGTGAACTTCTGATGCCGTCTCGATTTTGTCCCATCCCGTGGTGTTCCATCCTTGTTGAGCGCAACATAATACCGTGCCCCCTTTTCCCCATGTTTGTACAGGTTTGAAGAGTATGTGTTGTACCAATTCTCCTCGAACTGTTCCCGGAAGACACACTCAGCTGTCAGTTTTTCCTGTGTGAAAAGGACAGTCAAAGATGGGCAAAAGGAATAGTAGACTTAATGCAACTTTGGCATGAACTCTATAATAGCCCAGAAGGAAGGTCTTAGGGTTTTAAGATGTAAAAGCCTTTATGTATTCTGCTGGACATCAGTAACAAGAAGTACCACAGAGAGAGGTTTCCGGCATATAAATGGGGACAAGCATAATTCTTTGTAGCTAGTAATTCACATGAACACAATAATAGCCCTACTTACAGAGCCATAGAGCTCCCCCTTGTCATTCATCCCGAGGTAGAGACCAGTATCCACTCCTCTGATGCTGATTAATCCAACTGCCAGGCTTATGAATTCCAAGATACCTGGAGAAGAATAAATCAATTGTTCTAAGTATGTTCTCTGAAGTCCCAGTCCTCCCCACAGATTGTGAGTAAGCTGTTTGAGTTAGAGACGGTAACCCGACTCACTTTCTAGAGAAATACAGGCTACCAGGGATTTCAGTTTAAAGTATATAATTGGTCACACTCTCATAAAATTATGCATGTTTATAACGGTATACCTACTATACAAAATATACAAAAAAATGAGTAATGAACATAGCTTACATATACGAGTGTACAATTAATTTACATTAGAATTCTAAACATCAACCATGTTCATCCATTTCACTTTTAAGAATTTAAAAGAATATGCTAAAAAGCTAAACAGAAAAAAACTTACCGAAGCGACTGTGGTCTTTTCTCGTGCCTTGCACCGTGCCATCTGGGAGTATTTCAAGGTGAAATCCAGTTCTACAGTAAAGCTGCCTCCTCCGCAGAATTCCCTTTAAATGCGTTAAATCCGCCGGTGTGCTGCGAGAAAGTCTCTCCGCCGGAACGAGGGGATCATTGAGCAGCCCGAGGCTTTCTCCAAGCGCCGGTAGGAAGAAATGCGACCCTGCATGTCCAAAACCCTCCATGCTCTGCAAGAGCGTCCCAATTTCTCCCGTACTTGCCATCGTAAATCCTGAGCCAGTCGGGTTAACTTGAGCCGGGCGATCGCGGTACCTCCTTGCGTTGTGCAACTCTTAAGGACTATCACGAATGAGATCCATGCCTGCCAAGTAGTCTAAGTCATACAAAGCGAAGACTTTAGTTTCCCAATGTAGAACAAGAAATTGAAATACTATAAGTCAGGTTTGACTCCACGTTAATCTTTCCCATACAATATCCGACGTTGAAGAAACTTAATTTTTCTAAAACATTGTCTCTTGAACGCGGATTTGTAGAAACTTTTAAGGCATTCCTTTAAATTGCAATGTCACGTCTCGCTTGTATAAATCACATCCACCACGTAGTATTTAGCTTTGAGGCGCTCGAGCATAAATAGTAAATCCAGTGCACCTCTATGCAAAACTTATAGCACTCCGACGTCTCAGGTTCGGGCAAGGTGTGTGTGTGTGTGGGTGTGTGTGGGTGCGTGTGTGTGTGTGTGTGTGTGTGTGTGTGTGTGTGTGTGTGTGTGTGTGTGTGTGTGCGCGCGTGCGTGCGTGCGTGTGTGTGTGTGTGTGTGTGTGCGTGCGTGTGTTTGTGTGTGTGCGTGCGTGTGTTTGTGTGTGTGCGTGCGTGTGTGTGTTTCTGTGTGTGTGTTTCTGTGTAATCCCGGGAAGTGGTTTATGCCGTGAGTGGTAGGAGCGAGAGGCAGGTGCAAAGCGCAAGCAAAAAGCTTTGGTGGGCGGTGCAGGTAATTTAGACCTGCCTTGATGGAGATTTTTCTCCTCAAATTAAACCCGCTTGTGTGAGTTTGCTTTTTTCTATTCAGGGAAAGTACAACATTACAGCATCTAATAGCGAATCACCATCACCTATTAACAAATCATCATCGCCTAATAACAAATCTCATTACATACATTTCACCCATAACCAAAATTCTCTATAATGAATGACATACCCAAATAAATGCAGGAAAACCTTGTTTATTTGCTAAGTATGAGTATGCCCGAATGAAATAAGGTATTAGGTTGCATTAACATCTCGCGAGGAGTGGGCTAACGATGACCGCTGTGGCACTGCCATGATGGCGGCTGTACGTCAGTTTATCTCAGCAGTAAACAAATTCAGCACTTGCACAAAAGGTAGAAGCATTTATTTTAAAAGCAGACCGTCGTTCAAAGTGAAAGGCGCCCTGATACAGGCGGCGACTGGACTAAGCGTCGTGGTAGGAGGAATCGCTGTATATCAACATTGCACGACCCGGGACCGTCTGAAAGGGGGCAACAAAATAAGAGACCAACATGCGCTGATTAACCAGCTCCCAGCTGTGGCAGCAAAAGAGAAGGTATGGCTCGAGAAATACGGGCACCGTAAAAATACTGCGTGAAACAGGCGTCCTCGCTGACGCTGTAGTTTTATAAAGTACAGTGGTGCGATCGGTTTACAAGAAAACGAGACTTCTTGTAGAGTTTTATATGCCTTCCATCAAAGGCGCTCTCCACTAGGGAGAGGTGCTGAAAAACACCATGAATTGGGTTTTTGTGAAATGTCCTCACTACGAGAGGTTACGCAGAGCAGTTAGGATGTGCACATGCGAATAAAATTACACTCCTAAAACGTATACATTATAAGAGTTTTGTACTATACCTACTATTTCTATAAATATGGCTAAAATTATAATGTGGCTTTATGTGTTGACATGGATAGCATGTTGCAGTGCTGTTGAATGATACGATGTTGTAGCTAAGGAGATCAAAAGAAGGAATATGTTTGATAGTTTCTGGTTGCAAACAACTGAAAAGACTGATATAGCCCATGGCCTCTGCCCAGTCCTCTCAGCACTTGGTGAAAGGCGAGAATACAAGGCTCCACCCCCTTCTTGGCATAAGTCCCTCCAAGTTTGGCCAGCAGCAGTCTGTGGGGACTGCCTGCATCGGTTTGTTGGATCATTAAACTGTACAGGATTGACTCAGACCTCCCTTACACTGTGTTCTTTTTTGTCTTTACTCTCTTATCGCCTCTGTGTGGGGTGGGGGAGGAAGAACATGAGGGGGGGGGGGGCCTTGGATGTAACCTTGACTTGTGGATTGAGACGCAGGAATCCAGAGTTGAGGTAACTGGACACGGGAGCCTGGCAGTGAGGCTGACATTTGATGTGGGTAATAAGTACCAGGGGCATACATTCCCAGGGTGTTTGCCTGGTGCCCGGTAGATCTGGCTGCCAGCCACCTGGGAAAGACATCAGCCCTGTCCTCGTGAGCTCAGGCTCCTGACATGGAGGCTTGTGGACATTTGGGTGTGCAGTCGCGTGGAGGAATGGCAATATACAGACATCCATCTGCTCCATTAGTAACCATTAAACACACACACATACATACACACAGAGAACCATTGTCCAGGCAAGTTTGGGTGGAAATGTAAGGCCTCTGAGCAATTCAGTTTAATCATTGTAGTGGGAAGTCTTAGATGAGTACTTGAAATGGCTCAGTACATCTTTTGTAAAATGTGTTCCTGAATGACTTATAAATGGTTTATTTCTATTAGTGTTAATAATATTAAAAACATTGTTTTTGTATTATTGTAGATCATGATACCTGCTGCTGATGAAGGTATGGCAATGTCAGCCCATGAACAGAGATTCCGGTGGTTTAGTTCAGTGGAATATGAAGGACAGCTGTACATGACACCACTGGACTTCATTGAGTCAGTCACAACAAGCGAGCCAAAGAGTAAGCACTAATCTAAAATGTTTCACACACACACACACACACACACACACACACACACACACACACACACACACACGTACAGAGAGATGGACAATTGTAAAATTGTAGTGATATATATATAATCACTACAATTTTACAATATACATACATAAGATGGTAAACTTGGATTCCTTTTATCCTCAGTGATTTGTTACACACCTTTTTCACACAAGCATACCACCCAGCAGATGCTTTAAAGGTAGCTATGACTGGTTTCTGCTTATGAAGTCATAACACCTGCATGGAGATTGCCATCTGCACCAGTGTTACACTTACACTCATTTCTATTGCAAAAATCTGTGAAAGCATGTGAGAGTATGCAGTCCTACGAATGGGAATTTTAGATTGCTGTTACACATGGTAGAAGTTAACATCCAAATCAGTTTAGCTTTGTTTAGCTATTTATCTATGTTTTTGTGTTTTATCTCTGTGTTACTGAAAGAAAGAAACATTATACCTAGGATATTTTCCCCTGAATAATTTTTGTTTTGACCCTTTTCCACTGTGTGGTAAAACACTTGTATATTAGAAATAATTGATTTTTTTCCCCACATATTTGGCTCTGTGTAGGGCCTGAATCAAGGGTTTGGAGTGTAGCCTCAAAACTGCTTTTATTGACTTGTTTTCCATGCTGCAGAAGGAACAGAGATTGTGTTTCCTTAGTGTTGCCTGGAGAATTAATAAAATGCTGAATGAAATAACTGGCTCCATAGCTAATGTTAATTCTAATGATTATCATCACCTACAGTGGTTGTCAGTGGCAGAAGGAGATCAAAGTCCTCAGAATGTTCCTGTAGTATTATATATGTTACCATAGTGATACGTGTGTGACTGCTGTTAGAGTCATTAGCAGCACAACTGCTTCTTTTTAGATCTTAAGCCCGAGCAGAGGCCGGAGGCTGGGCTCATGCTTATGAAGAAAAGGGCCGTGATGTTCAGAAATTAGGTGGACAGTTCTACCTGCTACTTCTTCATATAGCTGAGTTGGACTGCTTGGAATGTATGGACAGGAATAAAATGTGAACCCTAGTATAATGAGCACACATTGCCTCACGTCTTCAGCCACATTATTTTTAATGGCACAAGCTCAATGGCATAATGGTATTTATTGTTTTATGCCATGGCTGTAAAGCCTGTTTTGAGTGCACTCTGACTGTGCATGTTTGTGAAGGTCTGAGCAGGAAGCCTTTAAATATAACAGAATTTAATTATTTAAACACATACATACATAGAGTTTCTTTTTTTATTTGCTGGGTTATGACTGTTCAATGTCATATTTTGGGCAAAATATTTGAAGAGTAGACTAAAATATATAATATTTCTAATTCATTTGCTTTGTGTTGCTGCATTTTATTAAAAAAAACAAACTCTCAAGGTTGGTTCTGAAGCCAGCTTGCTATAGAAAACTGTGTATTTCTTAATGCACCTGCATTTTCACAGGACAGAGATTGAAGCTTTTTTTTTTTTTTTTTGCAGACTCATGATCGTTTTTTTTTGCTTCGAGGAGGAGAGTTTCATGTCTATAGTCAGACTGCTGAGAGAGGAGGAATGTGTTTAGCCAGTCAAGCATTTTATGACTCTTGCCTTATCACAATAGCAGTGCCTTGTCATTCCTTAGGAACGTCTGCTTATAGTATTATAGAAAAAGGTCAGTGCTTTGCTGTCATATGTCTTGATAATGTCACCTAGGCACATACACAGGCTGGACTATTTATTACGCACAAACAGATTAGTATGCTGTGTTTAAAGTACAATATATTGATGTCCATGCTTTTACTGACATCTAATGACAAGTATTGAGTACCATCAAATGTCCCTTCTAGTCTGAAATTGCCTTATTTGTTCCATTCCAGAAAAGAAATTTTGGAGATCCCTGATCAAAGAGGTATGTTAAAAATGTTGACACGGGTTGTCACTCATATCACTCTTGGATAAGAATTGCTTGAACATATGCATTTTAGTGACATATTTGGGTGTTTTTTTCCATTAATTTTGAAGGATTTAGATAAATTTCTCTCAGACACCCCTCCTGTTTGGAAGGGATCATCAAGACTTTTCAGAAACTTGCATGATAGAGGTGAGTCCTAACAAGTTTCATGCATTGTTTTTCATAGTCATAAGGATATATATTTTTGCATTTAGTAATGTGGCGTATCTTATGCCCTGCAAGCATGTTTAGGTAATGAGGAAGTACATGACAGACATCCTGAAACCTCAATCCTGAAATGCAGCATCAGGGTGTCGTTTTGACTCATGGTTTGGAAATCCAAGCTCTTTGTGGATTGGAAAGCCAGGACAAGAGCTTGATATTTGCCACCACAGTGATCCCGTGGAATGGTCTCAGGGAGTCATATGTGAGAACGTGAGGGAGACTATGGATCAGGCAAACAGCCAAGCTCTGGAAGCACTAGAGGAATGGTAGCATATGAAGACAGACCAGCTAGTAGTCTAGAAAAAGACCAGTCTAGAAAAAGAACAAAGGCTTAAAAATTAGGACTTGACTGATTTCTGTTGTCAGCAATGCCTGTACTTCTCTAATGTGGTGGCGTAAGACTGCAGGATCTGGTAGTGGATGTATTGCTTTCTTCATTCAGAACAACCACCAGATTCTTGGGAGAAAGTGGTGCGTGAATAATGAGGATGTCAGAAGTCATTAAGATGTAACTGCAAGAATATTTTGCAGGTATAAAGATTATTTCTTGACAGAGCTGCATTATTGTATACTTTCATAATAATCCTGCTGTACATATGTATTTGAACCAGTAGATTTAAAGATTTATGGAGGATCTTACATTCCAAAAAATATTTCCAAGTATTTTAAATGCCCACAAACATAATGCTGCTCAAACGTCAAGGTGGAATAATGTTTGGATATCCTCCTGATTGCTCACCCACTTACCTACACCACAGGACAGTGAACCTCTTCCATATACAGGAATTACAATATGGTGTCACTCCTGCATATCTAATCTTATCTTTTAATCTAACAGTCCTCTGAATTTGTTCTAGGGTAAGATCATATATGTAGGTGACAAAAAATCTGTTACATACCATTTGGCATCTTTAAATAGAAAATGATGTTCCCAGCAGAGAGGTAACTGGAGCACCACCCATAACCCAGTCACACTGTAATTCATATATTACTAAACCCTCTATGGGCCCCTTTCTTATTCTGTGGGTGTCATGGATTAAAAGCACTGCAAAAATCCATAGTACATTAAAGACAAAGTAACTACCAGAAATGCAACAAAACTAAATCAACACCAAAAAACATTTTTATTCTGTATTGTAGCCTTTTCATCCTTTTGTCCTAGTCCCTGGAGTTTAAAAAAAACAATACGAAATGACTTAACACAAATTGTTCTTTCCACACAATTTCAAGATGAGTGGTTTAAGGAATGGCACAGCCACTGTGGTAAGACTGTTGCCAAGAATGAGCGAATATCAGCCTAGAGTACAGTGTTGCATTCTAAACACCCCAAAGAAATACGTTATCTGGGCAGCATGTCTTCTATGACCCCCCACTAAGTCCTGGTGCTAGGACCAGGGTTTTAAATTTTAAACTGTTAAATGCTGAAGGCACACTATGGTTTAAGTTTTAAAAAACAAGACTGGACTGAGCTATGAACAAAGCCTTGCTTCAGAAAAGCTGTTTGAAACCTGCAGTGTTGAGACTTGTTCTTGTGGCAGCCCCACAACACTGAGGACAGTATGGATTCCAAGAATGGCATTGGGTTACATCGCTCACCCTGACACTCTGTGTGAATTGTTTCTGTGGAGCTTTGTGCTGAGCATATGGAGTCAAGTAGGAGGTGTACGACTTTTCTCTGTAAGTCTGCAAAACCATTTACCTCCTCAGACAGATTAAGCATTAACAGATCAAACCAGTGGTGTTTTATCACTGTCATGTGCTGTTCATCTGTCTCATTATGACTCACGCAGTTTGAAAAGAATACGATAGGAGTTGAGTCATATTTTTAAATGGAGACATGATCACGCATGATCACGCAGTCTTCGAAAAAGAGTTCTGAAACTAAATCCATCCTAAATAAATGATTCTGAATTATCCTAAACAAATGCAAGTCTACAGATCTGTTTTGAGCACTGGTTCTAAATTTTGTTATTTGTGCTTTTACAGAGAGTTTTCTTTTATCCTTTGCGCCAAGCATATCAATGTCCTTTTCCCACAACACTCAAGCCAGTCACCCTGAACTATCTGCGCTTGAGTCACTATCTTTGCCTACAAACAAAAGCTTGGGAATGCTTTCAGTGACTGCAGCAATTCTCCTTAAGTCTCTCGCCGAGTCCTGACAGTTGTTCTTCCTTTTCTCGCTTTTTCGCACAACAAAAGGCCTAGCAGGCCTGAAAGGCGAACACACACCCCACATTAGGCATCTGCAATCAGTGACAGATCACTTGAGAATGTTTTACACCTAGGAAAACAAACAGAAGTTGGCCTAGGAGCCAGCCGCTAGGGCTGGTTTTGTTTGTATTAGTGTCCGGCCTGATTACTTGAGTTTTAGAGTCTCTATTTGTGTGGAAAGAACACCAAATAGGAGTTAAGAAGGGAATCCCCTCAGATGTTATCAAAAGGAAAAGGAGGGAAGTTGAGTTTTAAATAACATATGATAGTTTGTTTGATTTTAGGGGAATGTTTAGGGATCAAAGAGCATAAATTGTAACAAATATGTTTTATGTGCTCTTTTTCAGGCATCATCTCATATACAGAGTATCTTTTTCTTCTTTGCATTTTGACAAGTAAGTAGGTTGTATATTTTGTGATTTTACAAGTGAGTGCCAGCTTAATTTAAACAGTATATATTTTCAAGTGATGGGGAAATGTTCCAGTGTTCAACTCAAAATATTTGTTGTTCATCACTTTGCAGAACCTCATGCAGGGTTTAGAATAGCTTTCAACATGTTTGATGCAGACGGCAATGAAAAAGTGGACAAAAGGGAGTTTATGGTGGTATGCACTTCTCTCTGATTTTCTTACGGCCGTGCCTGTGTTATGAACTCCTTGTGTCTGTGCGTGAAGTCAAAACGATGACTTTTCCCTGTTTAGTTGGAGGAAATATTTCGTAAAAAGAATGAGAAAAAAGAAAGGAGGGGCGATTCTGAAAGTTCATCTCAACTGGTAAGAGACGCGTTTAAGCGTCAGTCATTGAATCTATTCCTGTTGAGACATTCACTTCACAGTTCTCAGCAATATGCAGCATTTTTATCATGGCAATAACAGTAGGTGTTGGGTAAGCTTAAATGTAAAGTTAGACAAACTGGAGTTTGAATCAGATTTTGAATGGAACGCCTTTTTAGACGACTTTCTATGAAAAGTTGAGAGATGCTGAATTTCAAATGAATCAATCAGGCATCTGATATGTGACTTTGAAACATGCACCGTTTCATCATATGGCAGATCTGACTACTAGCTTGTTTAAAATGTAAATTCCATACTGTTTTTCTCTCTTTTTTCTTGGTTTACATTCTGCATGGCCCTGTTGTATGTGACCTTTGAGAATCTGGAACTGTATGGATACCGCAGTTTGGACAGTGCTGTATGTATCTGAATATATTACAGAAGCATTAAGAGCATGTGTTTGACATGTAGTATTTTTTAGATTGTCTGTTGATGTGTTAGGTCCACTTGAGATATGACAGTCCCTACCGTCTCTGCATGTCCACCGTGATGTTTGCACTAGGAGCAGTGGTGATGATATATTTTTTAAGCAGCTGTTTTACCTTGGCTAGTGCCTACAGTGTCTGGACACTTTGACATACACAGTGCAATGTCCTTTTTGCTGTGTAGGGTGTAATGTTTGGATAAAGTCAGATGAAGTGACCCTCATGTGTTGCTGAGCCCCAGAAAGGCAGGACAATGCAGTCCTAATGGATCTCAGCCAAATGCAAACCGAAACATGTCCCCATTGTCTAGAAGTGCAGCCCAATTACGTCGAGGGGAGAACAGATGATTTATGTTACTTGTCTACTGTCAGGTGGCGTTCGCTGAGGCATGGGCTCGTAGATTTCACTTAAAAAGCCCTCACCTGAAAAGAGACGGTTCCTTCAGGACCCCCATGTTTTATTTTTACAGTTACTTGAAAAGTGGTATTTGGGCTCAGGTTACCTTTTTGTGTGACAGGTCTGACCATGAAGAGCAGTGTGCCAATCACAGCTAACACATGAAGAAAGAGTCAGCCCCGGCAGAGATTTGGAAAGCCGGGAGGTTTTTTTCAAACTGTACTCGGAGATTTTGTTCACAGATACATTTTGGGTTTCTCTTTCAGTCCCACCCAGCATGAATCGGCCATAATTGTGACCCGAGTCCTACTACTGGTTACAAAGCAATGGCAGTGTCGATGTTTTGGAATGGGACCGTATAGTGTTTCAGAAGATCAGTGTTGCTAGAAAGTGTGTTGCTCTATTGACCAAACATGTACATGTAGTTTTACATTTTCTCACTTGTTTTGTGAAATTCAAGTACTAAAGAACTACGTTTACCACACGTCACTTTTCCGAATCCCTATCAGTCATGGTAGATGGAAAAAGATTTATAACAATGAAAAATAAATTAAAGATAAATTAATGTTTTTCTGATAATTCCAGAAAATCTGCTGCTCATCAGCTGGCAGTTGAAAGGCACAGGTTTCTGATACATTGAGTCATGATCAAATAATCGTTAGGAGGGAGGCAAACAGATATAGATCTTTTGGGGGTTTTTTAAGAGTGGGATCACAACCAGGTATTGGTGAAAGCCTCAGTAAAGCATGTTAATTCCGTAATGAGTCTTAGCATAAAAGGAAAGACTCCTAGTGCTAACATGTTATGATGACGTACGATGTTGCCAAAATGTGACAAGCGTGCCAAAATGGGGATATACTGCAAAAACAGATTTGGTGTTTGTGAGCTAGAGGTGGCCCTGAGTGGAGCTGTGAAATGTTGCTCCAGACAACCTATAACAGCTGGTTTAATAACCAATGAATCCAGGTTTATGGTGTCTGTACAGATATATAATTTATCATGTCTGTACCAATAACACCAGCAAAGTTGTGCATGACCTGCATGGTTTACATGATGATGATAATAACCTAAAAATATGATCTGTTATAATCTAAACAAATCTGGGGAAAAAACATAAGTAAAAAGATTGTAATTCTGCTTTAGTTTTTTGTCCTGTTTTGATGTCATGTGCATTCATGTTGCAGTCTATCTATGAGCATTCTGATGTCTTTTCTTTAATAACTGTTTTGATGCTTTTAATAGCTATACTTCTGATATGCAGGTCCTTAAAAAACAACACCCTCAATTTGAACCCAGAAGCTTCTGGGATATACTGAAGCATGGTGCAAGAATAATTCTCTTTTCAGAACTGGTGGAGGTACAAATATCTCATTAGTCTTCAAACTTTAGCAGTGTAACACCATTTATAATTAATTTTCGCTGCTTTTATCTCTTATTCTCTAAGTATCTATATGTCATTCAGAGAGTCCAATGCAAGCATGTAATTTTTTATGTAACATTGTCTCTATCAGGATGCAACAACAACAAAAAAAATCGTAGTTTCAGTGTGTAACAATAAAATATTTTGCTTTGGAAATTAAATACTTTAGGCTTTTGCCAAGAGCCACATCAACATCCTGCAATTTAGTGACCAGAAAGGTCAGTGTGTCTATGGCTATTGGCCACAGTATGTTTCTTTTGTGTCTGTAACATTTTGGGAGACTTAGTGGTGGGCCTTAGGATGAGGTACAGTGGGAGCATGTTCTTAAAGGAAAAGCCTCCTCAGCACCAACATGAGGCCCAACCTGGGAAGAAAGGATACTGATATGAGTGTGCAGTTTTTCTTTTTGGCTTGTGTAACTGGTGTTCTGTCAGGCATGGGTAGCTGCTCCTGATTCCATCCTTGCTATTAAACAACATGTGTAATAACTTTCCAGTGCTTGGTTTGACCCACTCAAAGACTAGGAACTGATACATAGTGAAGCATGTGAAATTTTATAAGCAAGGATGTGAGGCACTTTGTTTCATAAAAGAGATTGAACAGAATGAATCTGGCCGAATCAGCACATTTTGTATGGGCATGATAGTTTTGTCTTCTTCCTGTGCTGTGCACCCACCCTGTGGATAAGCTATTTTTGCCAAAAATGTGATTGCGTTTTTTTTTGTTGTTGTTGTTTTTATGAATGTTGCTTTTTTAGACTATTGTCAATGCTGAATAATGTTTTGTTGTTTGTTTGTTTGTTTGCTTGACTTTGCCTTCACAGCACGTGCAAGAGAATATTACTGACACAACGCTATTGGTGCACTTCTTTGGAAAGAAAGGAAAAACTGAACTGAACTTTGAAGACTTTTACAGGTAAAAAAAACAAATGATGAATGGAATGAATTTGGTCACAACTGATTGCCTTTAAATTATGGCTACATCTTTAAATGAGTGGACACCACTGTGAATAAACCTCTGAGGCAGAGAAGGGGAGCATACATTTGTAGTGAAGCCTGCACAGCTTGTTTTAAGTCATTTACTCAAGGGTGCTGCTCAGCTGGTGGGTGCTACCTTCTCCTAGCGCCATGGGTATCGCTAACTCTGTTGCCAGGTTCATGGACAACCTGCAGACGGAGATGCTGGAGATCGAGTTCCTTGCTTACTCGAAAGGCATGGTCACCATCAGTGCAGAGGACTTTGCCCGCATCCTTCTGCGCTTCACCACCGTAGACCACATCAGCAGTTACCTGGAGAACGTGCGGCGGAGCATGCCGGATGAGAAGGTGACACTTTTCAGCTCCCATCCCAGCCCCTGGGCTTGTTCTGCGAAACAGTTCACTGATCTTTCGGACAGACCCACTTTATGTATGATGCATTGCTGCTGTGCACCGCGGAGCACTGTCAAGAGTTGTCATATGCAGAGTCAGGTTACTACATGACCACATTGTAGTGTCCATACAGTTGTTTTGTTTCCCCTTAAAGGTTAATGTTTATAAACCAGTGATATCAATTAAATAATTAATGGTAACATCAATTGGTGTCCCATAAATATTATGGGATAATAAAATCGATACAATTGCCCATTTTTATCATAAAAATGTAGGATCAGAATTCCTTTCCATGTTATACTGTTAATTCTCTCACAAGCAAAGAATCGAATTAAAATCTCTCAATTTAAATATTGCATAGTGCTAATTCATACAGAGGCTTTACTCTGACAGTTTGTTCTCCTTTGCTTCAGTGCTTCTCAGAAGTGCACAGCAGATGCCAGGCTTAAGAAGTGATGGATACAAAAGAGAATCCTTGTATTCTTTGTGCAAAGTGACCCATGCATAAAGAGGTTACAAGATATTTCACCTTTCATGGTACCTGTTAGTGGATAGCTATCAATGATTAAGGCTATCTTATCACTATGTTAAGAGATTTTTTTATGTAGTTCACTTTGCAACAACAGCAAAGAATCACGTTACTCATTAGTTCATTTGTAAAACAGACACAAGAAGAGCCTTGGTGAAAGAAGAGTGTCTAGTGCTGAGAAATGCATGAGTGAAACTCAATAGATTTCTCGGCTGTTAATCTGCAAACCTCCAGATGTTTTGGATCGGTTCCTTTTTGTCTTATGTGAGAATCAGGTTAATCTTCTTTTAAAAAACCTACAAACATCTTGACCCTTCCTTAAAACCCTCCAATCCCATGGCGCTGACAACTCCAGCCGAAGGCCTGTATCGGGAATTGAGCGGGTATACTTTGACTGTTTGACTAAGTTATTTTCTGCCTTTGGATCTGTTATCTGTGTGATGACTTCAAGGTCTCTTAGACACTTAAGGCTTCCAGTGACTGAGAGAGTGAAGTCTGCAGCAGATAATGTGTTGCTTGGAGTTTGGCATTTTATTATCCAAAACATTATTCTCTGTGTTGAGACATCTTTTGGAGAGTCATTATTTTTTATGGGTTTTGTCCCATGATGGCAGCTCTCATATCCCAGACTCTCTAGACTCTGTTGGTATAGAATATTACTTTTATTGAAAAAAGGGCAAAATATTATTGGGGTGTAATCTACTTTAAGTAATTTAATTGACAACTTTTTCTGATAAAGAGATTCTTTTGCTTGTTGTTGTTTTTTTTTTCAGTTCCTTGTAGGGATCACTTTTGATTCTTTGTGGTCTGTCCCTTATGGGGAATCATGTATACTTGTTTGTGATTTGTTCCTTATAGGGGATCACTTTTGAAGAGTTCAGGACCTTCTTTCAATTCCTCAACAACTTGGAGGACTTTACCATCGCCTTGCAAATGTACAACTTTGCGAGTCGATCAATTGGCCAAGGTGAAATACACTTGGTGAAATAGCTGACATTGCTATTTATATTTTTACCCTAGTCCCCTTGCTATCATCATACAATTAGGCAGATGTCTGACAAAGGAACACTAATTGTCAGTCCATTTTGACACACAGATGAGTTTGCGCGTGCGGTTTACGTGGCCACGGGACTGAAGCTCTCCCGGCACCTTGTAGACATTGTCTTCAGGATCTTCGATGTAGACCTTGATGACCAGCTCAGCTACAAGGAGTTCACTGGCATCATGAGAGGCCGCCTGCATCGCGGCTCCTGGGTAAAGGGGACGGGGTGGGGTGGGGGGGGTGGTCTGTGGCTTCTCGGCTGGGGTTGCGTAAACACCGTTTATCTTCCTTTTACAGCACCGCAGGTGATGGCAGGGTTATGAACCCCTCAGTCTCTTTAAGCAGAAAGCAGTCAGGCTGTACACGGCAAATCCCCGTTGTTGAATTAACTGTTACAGTCTACCTTCTGTATCAAGCTGGAAATAAATGAACACTGCTGATGTAAGGAAAACAAAAATTTACCTCAAGACTGTGAACAGTCGCATGATTTTATGTGGACTAGGAGGGTGAAGTGTTGTATGTTAATCAGAGTTATGTACAGGTGCCTTTGGCCCATGTTTTTCTAGCCAGTCAAAATAGTGAATCATCTTTTTTGTATCATAGATTTGGCTGCTATGTTCTACATTACATTAGTATTTGGATTATTCATAGCGAGGCGCTAGCATTGGATCAGTAACTTGTCTCTAATTGCACAGGTGGCCTTAAAACTCAGTGTCTGCTGGTGCAGTAAAACATTTGCCTGAAGATTTTCTGCCATCTAGTGGTCATATCTAAAACATTTTTTTAATATATGTATTAATTTTTTTATTACAAGGTTATAGCCAGCATCCTAAAGACAATTGTTTTCACTTCCAGCAGAAACACCATTTGCCTGCAGTCTTTGTTGTATGTGATGAATGTAATATTATGGTATTCTAGCACAAAAAGTTATTTGTACTGCTTTCTTCTTGACCCTAGGGATATCGAGGTGAAGAGAAATTCATCTCATTTAAGGCCTGTCTGAAGAAAGAGCTCTCTGGAAAATAACTCACAATACTCTAGATTATAGGACTCTGTAAAGCCTTATTCTTGTTGTGACTTACATAGCCTACATTTTTATCCAGTCTCAGTGAATTTTCCTCCCTTTTTAACAAAATCACAAGCCTTGGTCATAAGACTATGCTTCAGGGAATTTTCTAAATGTACCAGAGCAGCAAAGCAATTGGAACTTGGACACTTTGCCTTAGTATCATATTACTCTCCAATATTAATGCACTGGAGAGTCAACAGACACTAGATACCAGCGTAGCTCTGGGATCAACAACACATGGGATCATAGCACAGTCTGAACATATAACAGTTAGACATATATAGCAGAATAGCAGTTATAAGAAGGCTATATACTGTAGGCCTGTTATACACGATAACAAAGTTGCATAGGTTAATCTTTAGGTATTGCATAACAATTTATAATATTTATTCATTTTAAATGTAACATAATACTAGGTGCTACAGTATCACAGTGTTTATTTTGTTATCAGTAAAGAAATATCCTACAGCCTCACTGCTTTATCAACTATAAGCCAGACTGCACCTCTCACTGATGTTACTGATGTAAGCCACCGAATCAGACGGATCTGCTTCCAGGTGTTATGCTTTTATAAACACCTTCCCAGTGACATGTTCGCAAAGCCCTTTAAAAAAAAAAAAAACACTAAGTGCAAAGTTAAAATAGGAATACTGTGATACAAAGCAGAAACAGGTACTTCAGAACACAGACTGCATGCATACATTTTGACATATTTTATAAATGGAAATATTTTATAGGCAACAGCAGTGTCAGATCTTCTTGGTTCTGTTCTGGTAGTCAGGTGTTATACAGTACTGCCATATTTTCTATATAGTCTTATTACTCATAAAAACTCTCTTTAAACTATTTTGTGGCGTATACCCTAGAGATACACACCATAGAGTTGAAAATGTATGTTTTATGGTAGATAAAAATTTAGAATTCAAACCACGCGATTATGGATGTTGTGTTTATTTATATTGAATAACACTTCTCATTGATATTTTAATCTTATTCTTTATTAATTTATAGTTATTCTTAACTCTATTTGCATATAGTGACCACATTGCTAATATTCCTTCACTAAGCCTTTCCAGTACACAGATCAGTCCACACAAGGCCTAATAACGCAGGCTCTATGATGGTCTGTGAAATAGGGATCACTGTACTGTGAATAGTGTCTGCATAGTGTCTGTGTGCATAGCAAAATAGTGCCTTGATGTTTCTCTCTAGTTACACAGACACTTTCATACTCATTAAAAGTCTTATTTAAATAAAACAATTGTTTGAATTCACAATAAGAAACGTTTCTAATGGAATCTAATCACTGTGTAATAGCTACAGACCAATATGTAACTTTAATTCTATTTATCTGTAAGTTATTGAATTACCAGTGCAAAGCATCCAATACTCTTATTAAAACAGCTACTTTTATCTTTGAATTGTTTTAGGTAGTCTTTGACTCTATCATAGTATGAACAATCTAGTAATTAAGTTGTGCAGCGTATTATAAGAAATAAACCTAATTTAAGGGGAATTTGCTTTTGCGAATTTTTAAGGCTGTATTGCAAATAAAGTACTACAGAGACAAACCCAGCCATGTGTCTTTCTCGTAGTTTGTCGTCTCAAGATGCCCATATCATTTACACTCTTTTTAAAAAATTTTTATTTAGATCTGGTGGGATCGTCTTTACTGGCTACGTTTTCAGCCAGGTGCTCGAAGTGTTTATATGAAATAAGATAACGGAATAAACCTGATAAACGCCACCCCTACTGAAACCTTCAGTAGTCACGCCATTCCTCTCAGTGAATATTATCAAACGGTGGGGAAAGCTTTATTTGGGCGTGAAGCGCGTACGCCAAGCCGTCTCACGAGTGAGAAGGGGCGGTACCGTTATTCTGCACCACAAACAGGACTGATCGCAACACGACAGGACTGGCGAGGCATGAGGCATGTTGCAGCGTGTGCATCGCTCCGGCTTCACGACTACAATTCACTGTCATCAATGCCGTGACGACTGCAAGAACTTGACATTGTGACCAGTTCTGGTCAGCAAATAGGCTAGAAGATGGCGCCCTCGGGTTCGCGCAACATCAAACGGAACTGTCAGAGAGTTTTATACTGGATCCCTGTGCTGTTCATATGGCTTATTGTGGCATGGTCCTACTACGCCTATGTCGTGCAACTCTGCATAGGTAAGGTTGATTGCGCAGATGTCTCTGAACTTGAGCCGTAACAGAAGACGGAAGCTGGCCACAGTCATGTGCTTTGTATGTGGACTCAACACGGAAAACACTTTTATTATTATTTAATTCTTTAAAATCATAAATCATTCCGTTGTAGGTTCATACTCAAAAGGTTAGCTATCAGGACATAATTAGACTTGTCGCTACGTTAGAAATAACTGCCATGACGTGGTTACGATTGTAGATGATTAGCAGAGAGCTTAAACCATTAAAACTGTTGAGTCACTGCTGACGAGAACAGACAAGTTAATGTGTGTGAAACCATTTTCAGCAGAAGTAGAGAATTTATTATTATTTTCGTCAAAAATGTCATTTTTGTCTAGTTAACATAGTAGTGATACAGGAAAGCCCCAATGAATTCCATTTAATCAGTGGCCATTCTTTACTTACCTTTCATTTCTTTAATTTCATTTAACTGTTTTACAGCTGTCATGAGCATGTCACCATGGAGCCAACTGTGGAGAGCTATAGCACTCCATCAACCTGAATGGAGGAGTTGGTGCTATTGAACATAACACTCTCATTGATGAGAACTGTGCTGAAATCAGTTTTATTTTCTGAGGGGGGGTTGAAGAGAATGAGCATCAAGGGATTCAGTCCTTGTGCAGTTTGTTTCATCTGAGGGAGAGTGAAACCCCCCCAGATAAACTGCGGTAGCTCCTGGAGGTGCGTGAGTGACGTGTTGGAGGCAGAGAGCACAGACCCAACTGCTGATGTTGTTGCTGAGTTATGCCATCCTTTATGCTGAACTGCAGTCAGCTAATCTCTGCAGACAACCCTTTTATAGATGAACTCCCTCTCTGGATAGGATCAAGTGGGAAAACTGTGATCAAATCACCGAACTGCAGTCCAAAACAAAGGAAAACATTGTGCAGGAGAATCACAGAACCACAGAGAACCAGTAGGCTACATCTTCCTGAATCACACTTTGGGCACAGAAATTTTCTTAAGAAGAATAATTAGATAATTAGAATAATTGATAATATCTAATATATACACAGTAATACTTTCACAACATAGTTTACCAAAACAGAAGTGATTGTGTTGTGATGAGAGTCTCTGGGAGTTACTACAAGCAGAATAAAATGGGTGAATCATGACACATGGTCTCCCACAGAGACAGAGCTTGTTCTGAATATGTTATCAGCTGATTATATGTTGGAGCTAATCTGTTTGCCTAGCTGTCAAAGTCAACCCTCCAAATACCTGCTTTTTTGTTGCTGTTCATTTTGTGCACCACTTGCACCATGAAGAGTTGTTTAATGAATTGATGTTTTGTGGGGGGGGTTTTTTGTTTTTGTTTTCCTAAAGCATCTTATTCTCTCACTTCTTTTAGCTGTGCCCTACATGTTTGATTTCTGAACTCTCAGGCAGCTGCGAGTGTCAAGTAACTATAGTTCTAGGTGCTATGGCAAGAAGATACCTTAGATCCTCAGTTTAACAATTAAAATAACAGCAAAAGAGTGTATCAACATCCAGAGATTCTGTCTCTCTCTCTGTCACTCACACACACACACACACACACACACACACACACACACACACACACACACACACAGGATTTCTGAGGAACTGATATATCATTAGTGTAGACCACACTATATTACTAGGAACATATCTGGCATTTGTAGTAATTGAAGCTACAGTGAAGAAATATAAAAATGCCATTCATAAACAAAAAATATGATCCTTGTACAAGGGTCATATGGAATCTTACAATGTATCCCATTGATTCCATTGCCATTGTTATGCAAAGATATTTCTTTCGATGTTTGATCTATAGAATAAAAATGATTCATTCTATGATATGGGGTCTTGGAATATGAAAGGAGTGTCAGTTTCGTCTCCGTTCTCCACTGGAGGCTGCTCTCTCTCTGACATATTGCCTTGTTTATACAATGCAGCTTGTCTGGTATCTTAGCAGTGTTTTAGCATCATGGCTTAGACCCCTCCGTGTGAGGATCTAGCAGTTTGGGAGCTGATTAGCAGCTTGTTTCCCTTTGTGTTCGTTCCAGCTTCAGGTATCACTGCAACCACACTGGTGACCATCTGCTGCTGACTGACCTTCTGTGTGCTGCACGGATGTTTTCCGAGATACTTCACAAAATATTACAAGTTTGCTATTAGAAATTGCCAAGTGTATCCATGAAGCTTAGATCAAGAACTGGCACAATGATTGTTTACATGCTTTAAATAAGGTGTTTAGTACTTTTACTGTTAATTTATTGTTTTTATGAGTCTTAATAATGAGCAAAAATGGCATGAAAATATTGGCGAGATGAGACATTGCAAGACTCCAAGCTGTTGGAACATGCTGATATTGACGTTTGTCTCAGGCGAGCATTTTTGAAGTCAGCAAAAAACATTATTTCTGACAGCTGCTGCACATATAAAATTAGAATATGCACAAGGAGAAGAGCTGGGGTGCCAGGAGACAGCTTGCACAGAAATAGCAACACAAAACTGCTTACGGACTTCTAACTTTTTTGTTTGTTTTTCATTCTTTATACAGCAACAGTTGAAAACATGGCGGAGAAAAGTAAGTTCACACATATTTCAGAAAGTACATATTGCCAGTGCCTGACATGAAATCTTCAAAGTGATTTTAGCTGGGAAAACTTAATGCGCTATTAACGAATAATGTCAGAACCATAGTCGTGAGCAAATGAAATACAAATGATCTCTAATTGTTGTTCTAATCAATTATATCGACAATCTATGTTGTGTTTCTTTTGTTCTCCAGTAGTTTACCTACTGGCCTACCATGTACTCTTCATCATGTTTGTATGGGCATATTGGCAAACCATCTTCACCAAGCCTCTGAATCCTCTCAAAGAGGTATGTATTGGCCTTATGCCCAGCAATAAGGTGATTTGCATATTTCAGCTTTGTGTGTGAAGCAGTTAATTACAAACCTGCCGGCAACTTTAACAGTTGATAACAGTGTCATTGTAATTTTGGTCTCAAGCAGCCTGCTCAACCATGTCTCAAGCAGACATTATACTGTGTTTCAATGCAGAATTTCACAGTTGTAGAATTCCTCACAACCCTATGTTTTGATCCAACATATTACACTGGTCTTTAACATAGAAGATGGTTACTGGATAGTCATGCATCCAATTTTGGTACCATATTTTTGTAAGTGTGTTCCACACAATTACATGGCTGACTGGTAACTATAGGCTTTGGAACACTGTGATGTATTTGGTCCTCTCAGTTCCACCTGTCCCACTCTGACAAAGAGCTACTGGAGCGAGAGGATCGTGGAGAATCTCAGCAGGAGATCTTAAGAAGATTAGCCAAGGATTTACCCATCTATACCCGCACAACATCTGGAGGTAGGCTATACTTGCAGCCAGTTCACTTGCAGATTTTTCTGTCAGCAGTACACTATGAACAATATACATTCTACTTAGGAAGCTGAATAATAATTGCACAGTATATTCAGACTAGAGTTTAGCCAAATATCATGTTGTTTCTTAACTTGTCAGTATTTAGCTTATAAACCATGTTTATCTCCATAGCTATCCGCTACTGTGACCGATGCTACGTGGTGAAACCTGACCGATGCCATCACTGTTCAGTCTGTGATAAGTGCGTCCTACATTTACATACCTGGAGTCTATCTTGCTTGTGTAAAAGTTCAACTGCATGACTCAATTTTGTTTCACAGGTGCATCTTGAAGATGGATCACCACTGTCCATGGTATGTACTAGCACAGCAAACAAAAAAAAGAAGAGCAAGAAAGCCAGAAATGTATTCAGATGATAAAATGTACAGGGAGGCACTAAGAATTTTGTAATTTAAAAAAGAGTATCGGTTTGGCCACCTCTAGTTTTTAATTCAAAATGTATGTTTTTTGCAATTTTTTTTATAAATAGGGATGAAACAGCTGATTTTTTTTTTTTTTGTTTGGCGATGCCTTGATGTGCTTTAACAAAAAGAGAGATTGTGAACGGCATTATGAAAGACATGCTAACTCCACTGACAGGGACATGCTAACTCCACTGACATTTGCCCTTGAGTCCAGCCTTGCATTTCCTATTCTCTTGCAGGGTGAACAATTGCGTGGGCTTCTCAAACTACAAGTTTTTTATGCTTTTCCTCACTTACTCTTTGCTGTATTGCCTCTTCGTCACGGCGACAGACCTACAGTACTTCATTCAGTTCTGGACTGTAAGTAGGAATACTTAATTTCAGACATTCTGCGGTTGCATGGGTAGACATAGCTAAAATAATGCTTTATTTCACGTGACCATCTACAACACTTCCTCATGGGAAAGTCCTAGAACATTTAGGGTTGCCTGTATGCTAATGGTGTTTGTTTTGACTTTCACTGTGTTTTTAATTCTATGCAATGTTGATGGCAAAACCCATGAGCGCCTCAAACGATACTGGGTAGCCAACCAATCAGTGACACTGGTAGATTTAGATGCTTCTAGCAGACTTCTGTAGTGGTATAGGGTGTAGAGCATTAGAAGAAGTGCAGGCAGCTATGCACAACTTGGAAAGCCATTCACTGTAGACCTGTCACTGCTTATATAGGAATTTGCTCTAGTACGGTATACTTTTGTCCCACTCATCCTGTATGCTCAATAGCTAGCAAAAACCTAGTGGCAGAGCAAATGTTTTAATACACCTCCTGAAACACTTCCTGTTAGTTCTACCATGCATGTGTACTGCACTGATTGGGATTTCCTTCCTGTGATTTTTTTTTTCCCAGAATGGCTTGCCTGACACTCAAGCCAAGTTCCATATCATGTTCCTGTTCTTTGCTGCCTCCATGTTCTCAGTCAGTCTGGCCTCACTGTTTGCCTATCACTGCTGGCTTGTCTGTAAAAATAGATCCACCCTAGGTGAGTAGGTAAACCCAAAAAGACAAATTTGAAAAAAATTCCAGCTTTGCTTCCAGATACAATTCAGAATGATGATTATTTATCAGGGATGTGATATAGTGTTTCACAATATTCCATTTTTACTTTAGACTGATTAGTTTGTCAGCATTCAGTTAACAAGTAATTTAGCTCTAAAATAAACAAAACAACTTAAAAAAAACCCCATCCTGGTTTGGGACCTGAAACATTGTATTGTATTCAAAGAATCTAAATCAGCATGACACTAATCAAAAAGTTATAGTATTCCTCAAATGGGAAATAACCAACACGGAACACAGAAATATTTTGCACAGAGTAGATCACCGAGATATTGTACTACAATGTCTGAAATGAAACTGAAATAAACAGCTTAGAACTGGAGACAGATGCTGTCTCATTGTGTGCCTTGGTAGATATTTAGACACAAAGGCATTGATACAGTTCTCACAGTGTAATGCTTACTTAGACTTGTTCTGCTGTGATATTTGTTTTAATTTCTTGGGACTTTTTTTGAAGCAGAGCAGTAATATTGCATGTAGAAAAAGTAGGGTGCAAAAATGTTATATGTGTTGAGACAGGTTAATGAAAATTCCTTTGTTTTTCAAATTTGTAGTTTTTTTAACCCAATGTTACAACTTCCAACCTCAGAGGTCTTCCGTGCACCTGCCTTTCGTCATGGAACTGACAAGAATGGTTTCAGTCTCGGTGTAAGCAAGAACTTTCGCCAAGTCTTTGGTGATGAGAAGAAATATTGGCTCCTACCTGTTTTTACCAGGTACACCATGCTGCATTGGTGTTCACTTTGCTTGGGTTACCAAGAAAGTTCTGAAACCTCTTGTGCTTCTTTGCTGTAATTTTAGTCTTGGTGATGGCTGCTCCTTCCCCACCTGCCTAATGAACCCTGACCCTGAACAGCCTGCTTCACCATCTGGAAATGCTGCCATCAAAAGGTTCACATCTCTCACCTGTTTGTTACAATCAGCTATTTGTTAACAATATTTTTAAGTTCCAGGAAATTAAGGTATCGACATCTCAAACAAGACAGGTAGACAAGCAAGTAGAACCTCTGTGCATTGTAACGTTCCAGGCCAGATATGACCGGGGCTAACAGACGTTTAAAGGAGACACAGAGTAACAATGTGTTACATTTATGAAAATATTCTTCACTTGCTTGAAGTTTTGATAAGTAATCTTTTGGTTTGATTCCATATACAGCACTATGTTCATCTCATTTTGTCTCCAGTGATGGAGAAACCCATCTATTCCCTGCTAAACCTCTGAGAGAGTCTCAGAGCCGTCTGCTGAGTAACGGGCTGAGCTGGGCAGAGAGTGAGGGGACAGGCAACAAAGACTGCCAAGGTGAAAGTGACACTATTGTTGCATACTATTGCATACTTTTGTTACTTCCATGCTGAACAGTATATCGTTTGTTAATCTTATTTTTGGCGATACTTATATCACATAAACTTCAAATATGCATACAAGTCCTCTAATGCATGTTTGACCAGTTTTCTGAACAATTTTGGGACCATTTTCATTGTATATAAGAGTTCTGTGGGTTTTTTGATGAATTGCATCACTCACAAAATACAACAAACAGGCACAATTATATGGGTAATATGAGTTATATGGGTTTGACAAAGTGTTTTAATATATGGCAGGGTATATCTCAAACACAGCCGTAATGAGAGTATGTAGTAAAGTACATTCACAATGTACAATGAGTTGCCAGTTTATTAGGCACACTGATCTGGTAACAAGTTACAACAGCTTTGGCCTTCAGAACAGCTTGTGCAGCCACAATAGCTTGCAGTTATGTTCCTGCAACCATTGGTGATGGCATGTGTTTTGTGACATGGATCATTATCATGCTGGAATTGTCTGTTTGAGTGTGGAAAAACTGCCACGGTGGGGTAAATCCAGTCAACAGCGAACAACAACATTCAGATACGTCATGTTGTTCAACCATTCTTCACAAGGTGTGCCAGGAACACACAGTCCATCGCATCATATTCCGACCATGAGGTCAAACCGTTGACCCAGAATGGCTCCTTGGACTCATTTTCCTTGAGAGCTGATCCTTACATCGGCATGAGACAATAGAAACCTGTACAATTTGTGTGAACCTTGAGGAAGGAGAGAGGGATGAAACTAATAAAATGGCAACTCAGTGTAGTATTATGTAATACGTTTGTGAAACCCTATTTTAAAAAAGAATATACTGAATGCAGTATATATTGATTACATTCATTATATTGCTCTGTCAGAGCCAGTGCTCTAATATTGAAGAGATGAACACAGAATATAATAAACAGTAGATGACACAAATATTATCCCACTAAAAGCTAATCTAGGTCATACAGCAAATCCTACTCAGGGATGCCTGAGAGAAGCTTATATATGAAAACAAACTGAATTTTGTCTGCAGTCTCATGATTTGGTCCTTTGTAATGCTATGAAGTATACAGAATGCTTTGAGGCCTGACCTGTTTTTCCTATGTCTGCTTACACAACCCAGTATACCCATCAAAACAATGGAATTGCTTTGTGTACAGTGTGAAGAAATTATTCCTGCTTCTTCTGGATCTGTTCCTTATTCTGAACAGGCACAATCAATCCAGCCATGACTATGGAGAAGGAAACCTAGGTCCATCACAATACGGACTTCTTTAAAGAGAAGAAGGTTTGACTTTTTTTGGCTCCTTTGTATGAATGATCTGACATATTACTCAAAATATATGTAAAAAGAATATTTATTTTAAATTCCAAGTAATTAAAGTGTTTGCCTACATCTGTTAAATGTTTTAAAATGGGTTTTGTTGTGGCCTTTCTCTCTGTTTTTAACAGGTACCGCTATGGTTATGCTCTTTGTCCATGAAAGTAGAAATTCCCATTTGTACCGGAAATGGTGTTTGGCTGCGGCAACATACCACTGTCCATTTGCTTTCTAATCTAATTGCTTGAGTAGGGTGCTTCTTTATAAAAGCTCACTGCAGAATTACAAGTTTGTATATTTATGAGGATGTGGTTAGGACACAGAGTCCATTTTGTACTGTATAGAGACTAAGTGTGTGTACACTGTGCCTAAAGAAACTTGCTGAAAATCGTTGCACTCTGGGTGACATTTGACTTGCACACTTTGTGACCCATTTAGAACTCATTACCATGGATTAAATGATCACCAAAGTTATTATTTACAGTTAATGCCTTGATAAAACTTGTGGTATTTGTGTTTAAGGCTAAATTTTATATCAATTTGGGATTAAATGTGTTTTTGTGCATGCTATGTACTGCATATGTACTATATATATTACATTTCAACTGAAATTTGAAGACCCAACTGAGGCACTGTAATACACACCTCAATTGCTGGGCCATGAACTGCTGTCAAATCTGTTCAAAGGAAGCGCACCTTTTTATGTTTCTCTTGTTGGCATGTTTAGGTAAAGATGTTTGTATTTTTAATAGTCTGTGTCATATTGAGAACCTGTCTTTCTGGCCCTTGTGTATATCAACCTGTATATCACTAATTATTCTAAAATTCATTTGTACAACAGTTCAAATATAAGACATTTTGCTATATTGACATATTTAAGGCACTCACCTAACTTTCCAAATCTTCTACCTTATACATGCTCCAGAGCTGTGCAGGACCAAATGGACGGATAGAGAGGTTTTTGTTCCGAGCCAAAAAAAACCCCCACAGAAGCAGTGACTTACAACCGGCTTGAGAAACAGTAGAATGTTGTGACCTCATAAGCACAGGAAGTACTAGCTCATTTGCACTTTGGATTAATGTACATGTGAAAACCTGTAAACATGAATTCAGTTTTTTTTTCAGTGTTAAAAACAGTGCTGATGCATTAGGAATACATCTAGGAAATAGACATTTCTACTACATTTTTCAATTTTGGAAAATAATTCAAATAAGTAATTTTGTTTGGAAAGGGTATCAGTTGATACTGATATTCCAAATTGTGGTGGTGTATGTTCAGACAGGATTATTAATGTAGTTGCTAATACAAAATGAGAGAATGAACACACCATGCTTGAAATCAGGTATGATGTTTACACAGTTACCGCATTGCAGAAAATGTATCTGTGGCTTTGGACAGAGGGTCAAAATGTCTCCAAGGGCTCAATTTTTCTCTTTGATAATGTTTTTCATTTAATATGATGCCAAGAGTATTGCATGATATAGGATACATCTAAAACAGTACATCAACAGTATCTTTTTCACTAAGGGATAATGTACAGTAGACTAGACAAGTCAAGGCTTTTTAAAAGTGATGGGGCGTTTTTTATGTGCCATTTTCATCTTTATCATGGAACATTATCAAGAAACCCCTTTATTTCATACAATTCTATGAACCAGAGTATAGCGTAATAGCTGATTGCATGTTAACTTTACTTTTTGAAAACTTGTGTTAAAATCATTTTGCCTCACCCAGACCAAATTAAAACTGTACTTCTCATGTTTTCCATAACCAAGTGGATTTATTTATTCTGGATCATCAATTACTAATGATTTGGTGAAATGACTTTTTTAGATTATTTTTTCATTTGAAACAATAAATCACATGCTTTACGTACATTTTATGGTGTTCAGAATTGTTTATGTATAAACACTATCAGTACCTAGATCTACTTTGCATGCAAAAACAATAGAACTGCAAAACACAGATCACCACTTTTCAGATGTTAGAAAATCTGAGGCCTTTATTTACAAAAGCTCTAAAAACAGTCACCCTCGATATTGCATATTTTCAACATGTATATTTTACACGTTAACGGAGTGGAGAGGGGAAAGGAAGAGGGTTAAGTGTTTTTTTTCCACATTCTCCAGAGGCAACAGTCAATGGAAGATAAGCACCGTCCATGCACGTCACATCTCTGTAAAAGCTCAGACCATGACTCAATAGAGCATTTATTCAAAAGCCATCAGTACATGCAGCAGATCTATGCAACACAGACTTGTAAAGCAGTACAATACAAAAAACCCAAACAGCACAAAATGTGCATGACTGAAAAACCAGCACTACAGGTAACGTTAAACCTAATTCCACTGACACTGAGTACTTGAGTTGGTTAAGATTTTTTTAAAGAAGCATAATGAATAAAAGGCATTGAATTTTTACTAAAACTATACAAAACCTTCAAGTCACTTTAAAAAAATGAAATGAAGACAATCTTGATACAGAAGTGACCTCAGTCCAATTAAATAGTGGCAGTTTTGCATCACACTTCTAATTTTGTGGTAAAATGTGTAAGCCCAACATTATGGTAAAATCAGTGCAAGGCCTCATTTGTGCCGGTAAGTGCCTGTATTTGCGTGTGAGACTGTGGGGCACTGTCTGTCTCAAGCTACTGCAGATTGTGAAAAATGGATAGTACTCCTCTGCTCAGGGAACCACCACGCTTGTAGGTTACTGGTATACTGCTGTTTGCTAAATAAGATGCATAATTCAACACGACATGACAATGAATGCAATAAATTAATTATTTAAAAAAACAAACAAACAAAAACAAACAAACAAACAAACCAAAAAAAAAACAAAAAAAAAAACCAAAACATAAAATGTAGCTTAATTTTAAGGCTGAGCTCTGCGGGGGAGGGGGGAATAAAACACCCTTTTTTTTTTATACTCATCATAAAACAGGAACAACTTGTGACAAAATGTTAACGTAGAGAAGGCAACAAAGTGGAGGAAGTTCTTTTAGCTTTACATTTAAAATCAAGAGTCTCGCTGGAGCTTTAAAGTGCAAATTCCTATTGAACATTTTATGAAAAACTAAAAAACCCATGTTTTTAAGCCCTGCAGGTCTCTACAGTGAGGGGGGGTTCTTGTTGTGTCATGACTGCTGTTTGCTGGCTTCCTCTTCATAGGCGTTGCCTGTGCCGTTCTGGACGTAGGACGAGCCAGAGCCCAGGCCATACAAGTGACCACAGTACTTAGCATCATCAATGTGATCCTCAAAAAACATCTGAAACCAAGGACAACAACTCAAGGTGTGATGGGCACAACCTACACACAAATCATTATAGGAGTTTTGTGATGAAATGACACTCTTGCTTTCTTTTTTTTTGTGAGCACAGAAGTCTAAAGAAGAGCTGCATCTTCGCAAGGACTCGGGCTCAAGCAAGAAAAATACATAAGGGAAAGAGAAACACTGGGGTTTGGACATTGTCACCTACTTCTCTCATCTTAAAGAAAGCCATTCCTGTGAGGAGAGAGTCCGAGCCTGCCTGATGCTGAGGGCCAATCCTCTCTAGCTCCAGCTGCTCTGCCACCTCCTGCAAGCCACCCTACACAGCACACAACAACAACTCATCATGCAAGGTCTCCAAATATACATGTTGAACATCTCACTTCTTTTTCAGCTTCAAGGGCCATGCAACCTTTAGTGTGCTCTAGAAACAGATTTCTAGAATGTACGCAAACATTTAAATAAATAAAGTCAGAGGTCGCATGCCTTCAGGTTTTTGCAGCTCTTCATGAGGTATTTGACATCATATATAATGGGGAAAAACAAACGAAGAATCTCAAAGAAGTCAACCTCCTCTTCTGGCAATTTGGAGTTGGACAAAATTTTGATTAGATAACCAAAGTCATAGCCACTAAATGGGAAGAGCACAGAAAAAAAGTGAAAAAATTGTGAATAAATGAGCATAGATCACAATTCACAACTGCTTAAAGTCAAAAGAAAGTAAGGTATATATGACAAAGTACCATCATAGATTATTTTCTTACGTCGATTACTAATAAGGCTATAAATCTAAATAGGTTTTTAAACAGGATAAGAGTCTTTCCAGGTGAACACACATTCTGCACATAAACACACATTCTAGGATTTCAGACTCCTTTAAAATGCATTTTTTCATTACAAAATTACCTATGAAATGACAGCCACTTGACACCTTCACAGAGCACCACACCTGAAGTCATAAGAAGCTCTGCAAAATACAGTGTCTCAATGCCCTCTTCTTCATGCTTTTTGAACTGGATACCTGATGTAGTCAGTAGCTCAATAGAATCCTGTGCGTACATATCTTCTCTGAAAGAACGTTGTCAAAGACATATCGTTATGGCCATACTTTACTGTATGCTCAGTTTTAAACAAAGCTCAGTTTTAAACAAAATCTCATGCTTATGGATAACTAAAAGCAAAATGAATCTTATACTCAAACCTCTTGGAAGCTCAAATGTAACAGTGCAAACTTGTATAGGTAAAAGAATGAATTAACATATCTCTACATAAGACCCAACACTGCCCTTACGTGAGGTTAAATTTGAAGTTGAATTGCCACGTTGATGTTCCTGGTGGGTATTCCCCCTGTTCATTCATAAAAGTAAGGCCGAGTTGGATGATCTTCAGCAAATCAACATTACATCGCAGCAGCTGGTACTGGTAGTCCGCATTGCTTCTGAACTCTCCAATTGGTCGTGCAACTACACCTGGAAACTCTGTGTCCTGTAGGCAAACAAAATGACTAGCATGATAGAACACTGCATTTCTGCAGGTTTTTAAAAAGCCAAGGTTGTATTAAAAAAAAAGAAGCTTACCATTGCTATATAATTGTATTTTCGGATCACCTGGCGAATCCTTTTCAGCTCCTCGTCCAGGTTACTAGCCCATACCTCACATATTCTTTGGCTATGATCCACAGTGGCTGCGGGCATAGTGCCACTTTCAGATGGAAGGCATCAAAAATGAAAAATATAATCCCTTTGGGACAATTTCATAGAATTTTAAGTTCTGTTCTCTTTTGACCTGAAAAGGAAGACCATCACAATGGCAACATGAGTAGTCTAATGCATGAAATGAGTAGTTCTAGCCACTACTTTCCTGCATTAAAAGGGCAAGGGGCAATGCATAAACTTGACAACAATCATGTGTTCAGTGGGCTGCCGCATTCACGCAACATATGCAACTGAATACAACCATAATATCTGCTGTTACACGTCTAATGGGGCACATAGTTACAGCTCACATTTAGGACTTTTGTGTGGCTAGGCTGATTTAACTGTCATCTCAGGAGGCAGTTTACTGACTCAACTTGGCAAGTGGTCATTGATCATGCATGTACTCAGGAATCATGTTTGTCAATATTGGTAAAATATAATTTTAAAGTTGCAAATATAACTGTTGTCAGGAAGCTGAAAGACTGGAAAAAAGATGGACAGCTTAGATATAGCTAAATGGTTTTGGGGTTCTCTAACAGCTAGCTATCTCTAGCTTAATTTGTGACCACGTACGATATATTTGCTAGCTAATATTTGTTTGAACGTTTCTACACGCACAAGAAAGACTTGTTAAGTTAATCATATAGGATAAGATGTAGATAGCAGTTGAAACATGTCATGCATATGTAGGCAGCTATGCTATTTAGATTGCTAACCTGTGAAACACAATAAATTGGGCTAAACCGGCTGGCCCGTCCGGAACTCAGCAAGAGAAAATGACCAGATTTTGGACTGTCGCGTAAAATTGTTACACTGGATAAACGCAAGAAATGATCACAAATGAAGAGTGTTTGTGTGGGTTCAGACGGTAGCAATTTAAAGTGTGCAAAATGAAAAGTATGATGCCAGCTACTAGCTACCAAGGTCTGTGTGTGCTAGCAAATGCTAGCTTCCTAGACACACAACTTTGTCCTGCTAGTTTGGTCAAGTTTATTTGTTTTCATGACTTACCTTTTTTTTCAGTTTAGCCACACTTAAAATGTACTGCTTTAGTAATACACTATTATCTTGTTTGTAAAGATGAGGGGGTTTAGCTCTAACTTTCAAATAGTTGCATTTGTCTAACAGCGACATCAACAAGCAGCTGCCATCTCTGAAACTCCATTACAGCGCTGCCTTGTGACGTCACTGGGTTATGAGTGCCAACCTCTGAACTTCACACAAGCGCAGAGCGACCGGGCTGGTCTCGGCGTGTTTAGAGCCCGTCTGTTAAATTCTCTAGTCAGTTATTAATATGCAACGCTCTACAAGGACATGCTTATTTTTGTTCTTTTTAGGGACACCTGGGGGGGGGGAAAAAAAAATAATAATAATAAAAAAAAAAAAATATATATATATATATATATATATATATATATATATATATATATATATATAAGCTGATTCTGTGGGCCTAGATCTAATGAAATGCATACTGTAGCTATACAAATAAGTTATACAAAAGGCAAAAGAAATTAGGCCTTGTCATATAATAATTTAATGTTGTGCAAAATGTTCAAAATGTAGGCTAATGTGGAATTACTGGGGCAAAAAGAGATAGACCGATAGTCTAAGTTTGGCATCTATCATTAGCTAGGCTAAATTATAGAGCCTAGCTATTTATGAAAAAATACCTATACTATCAACTCAGTATTACAGCAACTTACTAAAGGACACAGTGCATCGTGTGAAGTTATTTATTTGAGTAACATTGCATTAGTTGTGACAAGCAAGTTTGAGCAATCTGAAGAATGAC